>NC_044501.1:25682989-25882989 GCF_902362185.1 Chanos chanos | reverse complement strand
ACAAAGAGAGAATGAAAAAAAGAAAGGGAGAGAGAGAAAGAGAGAGAGGGAGAGAGAGAGACTTGGACAGAGAGAGAGAGAGATGTGAAACAGATATTGACGCATCCAGACTAAGTCACTTATGCGCCTGATAAAGGATTGGGGAGAAGAACTCTAAAGGTAAATACATGGATAAAATACCCAGGAGCGCAATAGCTGAATGGAGCATCTTTGTCTCTCTCTCTCTCTCTCTCTCTCTCTCTCACATACATATGTGTACAGTATAGTTGAGTTGGCATTCACATACATTCTCTTTCTCGATATATATCATGGTATACAAAAAGACAGCCACATACCCACAGCCACACTCACATCAATAATGTGATGAGGATGCAAATACATTCCATATGTTTTCTCTTTTTTAACATGTATACACACAAACAGACACATTCACAGAAAGCTGTCTACACACACACACACACACACACACATACCTAGTAGATGTTCCTGACATGCAAACGTCAAACCAATGTCCTCATGCTTGCTTTCTCCTACTAACGGCAGTGATAGCATCGTTCAGGCATGCACACTCGCTTTTCTCACCGCTGTCTCCCAGACTGCAGCTACAGAGCTGCACAGCAAATTAAATGTCCAAAAGTGCCGCTCCTTCTCTGTGTGACAGCTGTTGTCCAGATTAATAAAGCAGAGGAGACAGGTAAACTGGAGCAGAGCTGCCAAAGGACTCAACTTCATCCCTACTGGACCATGAAGTTTGCATCATAAATGCTGGCAAAAAAAAAAAACACACCAAACAATTTCCCTCAAACATTCAAAAGGATTTTAGTGAATGTTCCAAGGGGCAGAGCATATTCAAGTAAATGTCCACACACAGACAAATATATTCTCACAGCTTTCTGCAAACAGAAAACACAGATCAAAACAGTTTATGAACTGAATGTTAGATGTTCTGCTGAAAAAAAGTTCTTAGGATGTCAGCTTTCTCCTGCTAACCTGACCTGTGATGTCAACATACTTGTAGCATGGGGGCCATCTCCTGTACTCTGAGAGTCTCTCTCTCAGTCTCTCTTGTTCTTAGTGAAGAAGAGCTGGTCAAACTAAATAAGTCTGTCTGAAGGAGTGTATGTAAGGATTTAGAACTGGAGAATATCGGAAGACTATACATCTTTTCTGGACTTGTGTGAATTTGTTAAATTGAGAACTAAAGTTTGCTGTTCTTACTTGATCTTGGTAGTGTAAAAAAGAAAGATCTACAAAGAAAGTTTTTGTTGGGGGGCGGGGGCATTTTTTCCCCTTTTATTCCAACCTTAAGAAATGATAGATACACAGGAATCAAAAATTAAAATCATCATCAAATCAACTCATCTTCTGTAATGCACGAGGTTTGGGAGTTTGGAGGTGTTAGTGGCTGCAGTGTGAGAGTTGGTGTGGAGCAGTGAGTTTACACCAGAGGCACTGTGGCTGCTTTACTTTGGCATTCGTGTGGAGCTTGAGGACAGTCCTAGCGGCTATCTTATTAAGTAACAAGATAGGCTGTGCATGCATTTGCATGTGAGTTATTCTTCATCTGACTGGCTAGCGTCTAATCGTAAACTACTGCTTTAAAATCTCCTGGCCCTACCCCTACTCGTCTGCCTCTAGGGACCATCCCTCGTTTATCGCTCATGTCGTTTTTGCCATGATGTAAAGTGAGACCTGAGCGGCAGGTCTACTGTGAACCTGTCGCTGTCACAGTAGACACACAGCATTTAAGTCAATGCTTATCTGACACCCCCCCCCCCCCCCCTTCTCCTTTTCTGTCTCTCAGTCCTTTCTCCTTTCTCTCTAATCCTCCCTTTAATGTGTGGTGGCCTTTTTACCCTGAGCCGATACCTTCATTCTCTCATAGTTCAGGGTATGTGGTCAGTCTTCTTGGTGTGAATACAGAACATTCATGACACATGAAAACTCGCCGACAAAATATTCAGTGTACCTGAGGTGAGCAGCTTCACTCCACTTTGTATAGGATGACACTAGATTTCAGTGTTACTGTGATGCTGTCAGTCAGTCCAGATGGTTCTGACTCTACCCCAAAGCCAATATGGTTCTGTATGGCATTAACAGTAGTACTAGTGTTGATAAAATTGTCCGTTAAAATACCACTGTGCGTGCACGCGCGCACACACACACACACACACACGCACACACACACACACACACAAGGTATAGCATAGTACAGTATTCAGTTGCTGGACCTTCTGCTCTAAATGTCCTATTCGTTAGCTCTGGCAAGATTACTGTCAAAGATATTGCTCCATCACTGTACACACATTTGTTGTGGTTTCATCATAACTCAAAAACGTGCACTCTGTACTTCTTGTTGTGGATCAGAGGGACTACTAGTAAAACTTGACTCACATATGGATGCCTGAATGATATCAGCTTCGCCCAGAAACGTCTAGAGGTTTATATTTATTTATTTATTTATTTATGTAATTTTTGGTTTGCTTTTTTTAGCTGTTTGTTCCTTTTAATCTCTGTAATTTAGGTGTTGATTTGATAGTGGTAAGCCAGGTGAGCATGGAGGACAGTAAACTGTAAAGTGCTGGTAAGATGAAGTTGAAGGATGGTAAAGTGTAAGGTGGAGGAGACTGAAGGATGGTAAACTGTAAGGTGGAGGAGACTGAAGGATGGTAAACTGTAAGGTGGAGGAGACTGAAGGATGGTAAACTGTAAGGTGGAGGAGACTGAAGGATGGTAAACTGTAAGGTGGAGGAGACTGAAGGATGGTAAAGTATAAGGTGGAGGAGACTGAAGGATGGTAAACTGTAAGGTGGAGGAGACTGAAGGATGGTAAAGTATAAGGTGGAGGAGACTGAAGGATGGTAAAGTATAAGGTGGAGGAGACTGAAGGATGGTAAAGTGTAAGGTGGAGGAGACTGAAGGATGGTAAAGTATAAGGTGGAGGAGACTGAAGGATGGTAAACTGTAAGGTGGAGGAGACTGAAGGATGGTAAACTGTAAGGTGGAGGAGACTGAAGGATGGTAAAGTATAAGGTGGAGGAGACTGAAGGATGGTAAAGTGTAAGGTGGAGGAGACTGAAGGATGGTAAACTGTAAGGTGGAGGAGACTGAAGGATGGTAAACTGTAAGGTGGAGGAGACTGAAGGATGGTAAAGTGTAAGGTGGAGGAGACTGAAGGATGGTAAACTGTAAGGTGGAGGAGACTGAAGGATGGTAAAGTGTAAGGTGGAGGAGACTGAAGGATGGTAAAGTATAAGGTGGAGGAGACTGAAGGATGGTAAAGTATAAGGTGGAGGAGACTGAAGGATGGTAAAGTGTAAGGTGGAGGAGACTGAAGGATGGTAAAGTATAAGGTGGAGGAGACTGAAGGATGGTAAAGAATAAGGTGGAGGAGACTGAAGGATGGTAAAGTATAAGGTGGAGGAGACTGAAGGATGGTAAACTGTAAGGTGGAGGAGACTGAAGGATGGTAAACTGTAAGGTGGAGGAGACTCCACTGGTAAAGTAAAAGGTGGGGGAGTTTTAATCTCAGATTCTCAGTCTGAGTACATTCTCCGGTCAGTGACCCAAAACACACACACACACACACACACACACACACACACACACTCACACAGAGACACACGCACATGCATGCACGCATGCACACATGCACACACAAGCGCGCACACACACACACGCTCTCTCACTGTCTCTCACACACGCACACACAGGCGCAGACACATACACACACGCACACGTGCACACATGCACATGAGCACACGTGCGCGCTCACACACACACACACACAGCCGCGCACACACACACACACGCACGCACGCATGCACACAAGTCCTCCGTCCTAAATTTTATTTTATATATTCTCTGTGTTCCTCTGCACTGACTTGCTGTGTTGTTGTTGAAGCATTAGCAGGGCACCATTCCTGTGCAGAACGACACGTGTTTTTACCTCATAAATATGGCTGAAAGGGCCATTGACGGAGTCAGGAATCTGAGATTCCATAAAACTGACGCTGGGGTTATTTATCCTGTCACTAAGATCTGAGGGAAATGAGATGTTTACCTCGAATGAGGCTCTCCACCGCTTGTGCACACTGCAGAATATCGATTGAATGGCTCTGATTTGTAAATAAATATGTCAATAAAGCATGTGTGTTTTGTTGGATTCTGGCAAGTACAGCAGCAGAGAGAGAGATGTGTAAATAGATCAGTACACAGACAGTTGCAGATGAATGGGCTTAACAAGTTAAGAAAAAAAAATAAAAAAGGGTCTGCATTTATATTCTGATTGGGTGGAATGTCTTTTCACTGAACTGTGGTGAACTGTGAGTGGTTCAGAGGTTGTGAAGTGGGTGGAGTCATATCTAAGTTCTACCCTATGCCATAACACACAGTGACACAGAAGCTACTATCATGTTCCCCATGGTTTACAGCAGACACCACTTAAATGTGTGTAGGAAGAAAACAAAGCTGTACCATCCCAGACTTCCATTTACTGAATAAAAAGCATAAGTAAGACTGTTATGTGCCTACATTTCTTTACCAAAACCCCCCCCAAAAAAACAAAAAAACCCCGAAGTTTGAAGTCCAGAGTTTGAAGTGAATGCTTTCTGTCTGCTCCATTGTATTTCCTAACAGATCATGAGTCTAGACAGTAGCTTTGTATGCACTTGTGATATTAATGAGAGAGAGAGAGAGAGAGAGAGAGAGAGAGAGAGAGAGAGAGAGAGAGAGAGAGAGAGAGAGAGAGAGTACAGTAACGAAAAGGGAATTTGGTTTGGATGGTCCAGATTAGCATGCTATCACTGGCGGTATTTTTCTGTAATCAAGTCTCTAAATTAATGTTGTATGGTTGTGATTTAAATCACATTGGTATTTGACATTTGGTCACTGGCATTTGAATTGTGTTTTAGTTCTGTATGTCAGTGGCCTAGTATAAAAATGCAACCTTTCAGATTGGCACAACACTCATTCTTCTGGAGCCCAGCTCTTACAGGGAACAGCACTTATAAAAAGACTACTCTTTCAGTTTGAGGGACATACCACACACCACTTCAACAATTTATTGATCAAAAAAACTCTTTATTTCTGTTAGGTTACTGTCTCGCTATGATTCCATGAACACTTGAACGGATCTTGAAGATGGGGAAACGTGCTGTTCTGTGGCTCACTTTTCTGGCTCTTTAACACAGCGGCAGTCTACACTAGGACTGTCAGCTCTGTTTCCACTTTCTCTGGGAAGAGGGTCTTTGAAAGAGTGAGAGCAAGAATCCATTTCAAATTTTAATGAGTTTGCCTTTGTGTCTCCAACAAGACACACATTAAGACCGGCGTTATCCCCTCAAAGCTTTAATTACAATCCACCTCTTGGTTTCAAAGCATCAAAAGATTGTGTGTGTGTGTGTGTGTGTGTGTGTGTGTGTGTTCACTCATTCACTCATGCCTATTTCCGAATGTCAAATGGCTCTGAATGCTCAGACATAACCCCGGACGGGGGAACATGCAGGGGGTCTTGCAAATCGCTACAGATCTTGAGGATGTTTCATGCCCTTTTTCTGCTCTCTCTTCTATTGGCAGATAATTGCCCTGCATGTAGTCAGTCTGCAGCAGGGACAGAGTGGCAGGCAACGGGCGTACATTAGCGGATTAGCGGCTAATCTGGCTGTAGTGCAGACGTTTAAAACCGCATGAACACGTTCAGCTGAGCGGAGACAAGCGTGCCAACAGATCTGCCTCTCTCACTTTCTTCTCACCAAATCACATCCTTACATGAACAAAAAAAAGACAGAAAAAGAGAAGCACTTCCTTTTTTTTTTTTCATTCCTCTGAACAACTCAGTCATATGGCTTGCCCATTAGCACTAAACGCTATATAATAACATTGTACAGTTGGACCTCTGAATCAAAGGGAATGGGATCAAGAATCCTTGCTGTGAAAACCAAGAAATTGTTGCTCTTTTTCTTTCTTTCCCTCTTTTCTTTCTTTCTCTTCGACATTGAGGTGGGGTTCTAATTGAGGTGAAGTAGAATGTCTGTAGACTATTAGAATGTCTGTAGACTAGTAGAATGCCTGTAGACTAGTAGAATGTCTGTAGACTAGTAGAATGCCTGTAGACTAGTAGAATGCCTGTAGACTAGTAGAATGTCTGTAGACTAATGCTGTAGAAGGCGAGTGGTCCAGTGGGTTTTCTAAAGGAGATGAAGTGTACTGTCTTTGTGTAAGGACCTCCTGAAATCAAACTCCCTTTCCCCAGACCTCACACAGGCAGGGGCTCTCCATCCATGATTTGGTGAAGAGATATGTCAAATAAATAAATATTTTTTTAATAATAACAACAACAACAACAACAACAATAATAATAATAATAATAATAATAATAATAATAATAGTTTATTTAGAGGCAAATATCACTATTTATAGTCTCAAAGGGCTTAACAAAGTATATGTCTATAACAAAGTCAAATCAAAATTATATTATGCATAAGTTCGAGAAAATAGACAAGTCTTTAGTCTGGTTTTAAAGGTATGGAGAGAGTTTGGAAATGGGAACAACAACAACAACAAAACAATCTGAAAATATGTTTCTCCATTTCTGTCTTTTTCTTTTCCTTTTTTCATTTTTTTCCCCTCTCAGAACTCTGTTTTTGACACGCATGGATGAGGTGTCTTAATCAAGGACTGTCTCATCAGTTTGCAGCATGTGAGGTGTAAGTGCGATAGTGTTAGCTGCAGTTCAACCCCCCCTCCCCCCACCCCCACCCCCCGCTCTGAGCACTAACACACACAACAACGTACATCTGTTACAGGCCAGTACTCACCTGTCAAATCTGTCAGAGAAGAATCAGAGAGAGAAGTAGAAAGATGTTTTCAGTTTATTGTTATTCGTTTTCTTTCCATGTCTCTTTGTCAAATCATGGATGGAGAGTTCTTGTCTGTGTGAAGTCTAAGTAAAAGAGAGTTTATTCCCTGGTCCAGCTCCAGAGAAAGTCTTGGCTGAAACATCTAGTCTCCATAAGAAAACCCTGTAGCATCATCATATGCACCATTACTTCTCAATATCATGTGCAATAATGACTTTTTATTACTTTTCGATATCATAGCCAATATAATTTTCAAGATCATGCACAATATTACTTTTCTATTTTTCTATTTTAGCTTACTTATTTTTACCAAATTTATCTTACTTTGATTGTTATTGTAGTCGGCACTGATGTTACATTTATTACTCTATTCTTTTTGTTGTTGTAATTTTTTGAGCAACCTCTGGCACAAGAATTTCCTTCATGATAAATAATGTTCTATCTTATCTTATCTTATCTTATCTTATCTTATCTTATCTTATCTTATCTTATCTTATTGTCACAGCCTGCACCTCATTTTGGACTTTTAGTTTGACATGTCTTTGTGCGCCTGTTCTGTCTGTCTCCGCCCCTCACCTGTTCCCGTTTGTCCCAATTATTAACCTTGTTAATTTCTACCAATCCTGTGTTGCCCTGTTTAGTTCTCCCTCTATTTAAGTCCTAGTGTTTTCCTTGTCCTTTGTCTATCGTTGTTTGTGTTTTAGCACACTATTACGCTGCACCCTTTTGTTATTGGTTTTTTGTTCCTTTGTACACCTGTATTTTGATCTTCAGTTCAAGTAAAGTCCTCCGTTTTGTCACCTTCATCATTGTGTCCTGCATTTGGGTCCTGCACCACTCCCCCAGCGTGACACTTATCTTATCTTTCTTCTGTTTGCCTTTCAGTGTGCGACATGTCAGCTTTCATTGAAATGAAGGCCTAGAGATCTTTTTTTGTTTTGTTTTGTTTGTTTTGTTTTGTTATTTTAGTGCTTATACAAATGTTGGAATTGACACACTACTCATCTACTGATATTTCTCTTTGATTGGTGACACAGCATGAACTGCAGAAATCAATTATTTTATCAATACATGGATCAATCTACATGTGTCCGAGTACAACACTGATTATGTTGTCAACATTAATCATGATTTTAGCATGACCAAGACAATGCTGCACTTTTAGAAAGAGACGTATATAACCATTAAACTTATTTTAATGAGAGAAGCTCATGAACTGGAATATGTAAAGACATGAAGGTCTACTTAAATTCATATTGGGTAAACTGTAATGTGGAGTGTTACATTGCCACTGTCTGGCACATGCAGATTTCTTCTTTGGACACCAAGGAGTGTCATGGACAGTCAGACCTGAAGAAACATGTTTGCCAATTGAAAAAGAGCTATGTTAAAGAACAAGGCTTGGCAATTCTAGTGCATGTTTTTATCTGTTTTTAATGTCCTTGTTACAGTAAGCCTACTTTACCAGAGGCAAAATGGAGAACTGGACGGGTCAACTAATAGCATCCAGTTGCTAGGTAACCCAAGGAAATAGACCCATTTCCTTTCCTTTATACTGCTTGATGGAAACATAAATTATTTACATATAAACAGGATCATTAGGGAAACTCATGTTTTTACAGAGAACGGTTTAATCAAACCTTTGTCTGAAGCCGACTCCTGACGATAATTACATTACTCTGTGAATGTAAACATGGTACAGAGAAATTTTGTGGGTCTTAAGCATAGTTAATCTGTGGTTCTGATCGGCAGGAAACTTCCGTGTCCACCCAGTATACTCTCAAACACATACAGAGTAGTGAATCTGTGGTTCTGATCGGCAGGAAACTTCCGTGTCCACCCAGCATACTCTCAAACACGCACAGAGTAGTGAATCTGTGGTTCTGATCGGCAGGAAACTTCCGTGTCCACCCAGTATACTCTCAAACACGCACAGAGTAGTGAACCTGTGGTTCTGATGAGCAGGAAACTTCAGTGTCCACTCAGCATACTCTCAAACACGCACAGAGTAGTGAACCTGTGGTTCTGATGAGCAGGAAACTTCAGTGTCCACTCAGCATACTCTCAAACACGCACAGAGTAGTGAACCTGTGGTTCTGATGAGCAGGAAACTTCAGTGTCCACTCAGTATACTCTCAAACACACAGAGTAGGAGATTGTCCCCATCAGGTCAAAGTAGTTGTTAAGTCCCATGCCAGGCCCAAACACTTTTCCTTTCCTGCTTATCCATGCAGCACACAGATAAATATAATGGTTATAAACCCTATATAACATGAATCCCATATAATATATGATATAATGGTTATGAACCCTATATAAAATAAATCATATGTGATATATAATATAATGGTTAAAAAACCCATAAACGTTTTCTTTGATGGCTCCAGTTTTTACCAGTGTAGGAACTGTAACAAAACCAAATCCCATTTTTTTCCTCTCATTAAAAATGAATTTCAAAGGTCTCCCTTTTCTTTTTTTCCCCTAAATTAAATCATGGAGGAAGTAACCTTTGACCCCGGAAGTGAGGGTGTGAGGTAATTAGTGCTTGGTTCAGCCTGGTTTCAGTCCGGAGCAGAGAACACAGGGACCGGGTTCATTAAGACGTTTGTCAGGGCGACAGGGAGCGCTCCACACCTCTAACCGTCGAGTCAGTCTATCCCGCCCAATCATGACTGCAGCATAAACTTCACAGAAGCACCTCTGCCAACCTCAAAGCGCCACCTTCTCTGTTCTTTTTTTTTTTATTTTACCTTCTCTGTTCCCCCCAATCAGTGAGACACAGCTGAGAAACTGGCTAAGGTGCCTCTTGGCCAACCAGAAAGGAAGTCAAAGAAGAAGAAGAAGAAGAAGAAGAAAAAACTTTAACTCTTTAACATGGGTGATTGTTCTTGCCATGTGCAAAATGAATTAAAACTGCAGTTAGTGCAGTGCCTGTCTGTGTTTCTGGTTTTGTAAATAATGATAATAAAAAAAGTAAATGCATAAATGAAAAAATAAATAAACTGACCTGTGGACACCTGAAGTAAATCTCCTCCTTTAAAGGCTTTAACACTTTACCCGCCAGAGGGAAATGTGCCAACTGTGCACATTCATCAAAGCAATCGAACAGGCCAATGCAATGAAGAGACATTACAATTAGTCTTTCTGATGTCATTTCCATCGCTGTATTGAATTTGTTTGAGCCGCAGTAGCCTCCAGCAAATCATTGAATCACAGAATCAATGATACTTTTTTCTTTTTTTTTTTTTTTAAAGACACCCAACTGTTGACACTGGGGGCAGAAGCTCAGAGAGGAGATGCGATTGATTGTTGATGGAGAAGAGTCCTGGCCCATGGCTGAGGACCATATGTGGTTCTGATTCAGCTTAACAGCCACTGAGCTTGACTGTAAACTGTGTTTATATTGCCACGGACACTGTAATTGCAATCAATATCCAAACATAAGAGGGGATAATGGAAAATTTCATTATTTTTTAACAGTTTTGCTCTTGATGTTCCTTTTGAACCTAAATGATTTAAGAGAGGCTTAAACTCATGCCGTGGTTGGTTTTTGGGGAGAAATCAAATGAATAAGCAAGGGGGAAAAAAAAAAAAAAGATTGGCGAGTGATCTGAGAGTTGGGAGATGCGCCAAGCCTTTGATAGGCTTTCCAACTTCAGCTTGGCTAAAAGAAGGGTCATTCTATGAGGTTTGGTCTGTTACTCACACACTCGCAGTCCCTAATCCCAAATCTCTCCGTCCCCTTACACCCCCCCTGATTTGTTTCAATTAATTTTTTATCGCAAAAGCCTGTGCTACCAGTACTGCCAAATGTCGAATTGTGCATCATATTTTAAATCTGGAGAGGGGTAAGATTTGTCTCATAGAAACTGCTCTCTGCTTTGTCTCGTAGGTTGAGCCTGCACTGCCTTGGCAGACCATGGATGGGATGAAAGGCATGTGTCGTCTGTTATCTCTAGCTCTTCTGGTGGAATTATCCTCTGACTGTAGCAGGAATGTTTTAGCTCAGTTGGTCCCAGGTGGGGAGTTGTGTATCTCGAAGCGTTGACGATCATTTCCACCTCATTCAAAGTGAAGGACATAACATATCAGTTCTTGTGACTTCTCTGCTCTCTCCCATACAGAAAACTTACCTGGAAGAAAACAAAGCAAAAATGAGAAATGAGAAAAATGAATTCCCTGACTAGAAACTTTTCAAAGACCTTCTTTTTTGTAGTCTAGCGAATATCACATCTGTGTTTGAAATTTACTAAGCTATTATTGTAGCAATCACCTTCTGTAACTCTGCCTTGAGATCTTTAGGTTTGTCATATAGTCAATACAATGCATGCAATCTCCACAGTGACTCTCCACTGACACCTTCACTTATTTTTCCCCTACAAACACATCTTATTATTTTTAACTTCTGGAATTTTCCTTTGTCCTGCACAGAGCTGGGGTTGTATACCAGCACAACAACACAAGTCTTGTGAGGGCCCCCCGGAACCCCCTGTTCTTACTGCACCCTAAGGTCTGAAAGAGAGAGAGAGAGAGAAAAAGAGCCCTCATTTGCTCCTTTGCCCTCTGTGACTGCAGGATATACCTGTCAATTGTGGCCAGTGTCAGAATGAGGCTCATTGGGAGAGAAGGTTGTGAGGCAGGAGGTCAGGCAGTGGGGAGAAATAAGGCGGTGGGGGGGTGGGGGTGGTGGTGGTGGGGGTTCAGCTTTGGTTCGCTCCAAGCGGTCCCTCCTTGTTAGACTCTCCCTATTGTCAGACAGGGGCAGGATTAAACTTGACAGGACAGTTCTTTCACAGCCATGTTAAGGCTAAATCCTCCGAAACGCTAACTTGGCTGTGTGGTGTAGTGGAAAAGTAGAATATTAGATTAGGCAACTTTTAGACAGGCGAAGAAAAATAGAAATTGTTTTCCCTATTTTGAGGACACACAGAGCTTCAAGACAAAAGTTAGTAATAGCCGAAGAAGCATTGGATATGGATAGTCTATTCAATTTAAAAAGAATTTTTGTCAGTGCTTTGTGGAATTTCCTTCAGCTGAAATGTCATACATATTCATGGCTCTCCTTTTCACAGTATAGACACCTCTTCCATGGGTGTTTTTTCCCATATATTTGATTATAATGAGATTATAATGTCCATTGATAAAAACAGAGTTGGTAACATTGGGAAATTCCTTTACATTTTAACCCAACTCAGCCATTTTGATCTTTATCTACAGATTGCAAAAGCGCTTTATTATCTCTACATGATGTGATTCTCTGCTTGATGAGGATGCTCTGGGTCACAAGAGCTGCAAGATGTTTTGGGAATTGTAGTTCCCCAGTGGCTCTTTACCAGAAGCATGATACATCAATAAATGTGCATGTCATTGCCTTTAAGAGCAGATGAAAGATGAGTTCAGGCAAAGAGGCGGTGTCTACTGTAAAAGATCAGATACAGGGAGAGTTGGGCAAAGTGGTTCATCTCATGAAGAGTTCAAGTTGAGTATCTGGACAGATGTCCAGGGACTGAGAATGATCAGAGGAGCCAAAGAGATGGCTCTTTTTCTCTGAGATACATTCCTGTGTTTCAGTGGTTCAGAGATTTTGAATCCCGATAAGGAATGAGGATGTAAAATAGATATAGATAGAGTGAGAGAAAAAGATACCATACCTGTTTGATTGAATTCAATCAGATTAACTTTGTGTAATGGACATTGTCACAAGGCAGCTTTACAGGATTCTCCCTAGAGAGCAAGCTCATGGCAGCAGTTGCAGGGAAAAACTACCTTCTGCTACAATAGGAAGAAACCTTGGGAAGAGCCATGGCTCAACAGAGGGAGCCTGGTCTGGGCTGGTTATATCAATTGGTAAATTACTATATGAAAAGCAACAGAATACAAAAAAAAAGATTAATGAAGTCAATCCAGGATTGTGGTCAGCCATCTTTGGCCAGGAATTGCTGAAGTCTTTGTCATCTGCATGGTTGCCCGCTGTTACATGGTCAAAGCTTGTAGACAGACATGAAGGCTGTTTGCAGTAAGCAGGTATCATGTCTGACAAGACTCGCGGTTGTCCTCCGTCAGGAATGCGGAGAGGAATGAACTGGCTGA
The DNA here is from genome assembly GCF_902362185.1 of Chanos chanos. Taxonomy (NCBI): domain Eukaryota; kingdom Metazoa; phylum Chordata; class Actinopteri; order Gonorynchiformes; family Chanidae; genus Chanos; species Chanos chanos. The sequence continues at coordinate 25,870,039 of NC_044501.1, read as the reverse complement.
GGCTCACATCTGCAGGGAACCTTTGCAGGGGTGGAGGAGCAAAAAAGGAGAAAGACAAAACGGGAATGTTTCCTCACTTGATGATGTTCCTACAGAAGGATGGTGAAGAAAACTTAAGGATCAGCTACCTGAACCCTTAAGTACAGGATCAGTAATCAGTTCCCCCAGGGTCATGTGTGGAAGACTCGCTTTACAGACAAGGTCTTGACTTGTTCCTTGGTGAGGTTTGTTCCCTGTGCTAATATTTTTCCCCCATGACCAAACACAACCAAAATGGTTAACACTGCAGGTTTGCAGTTAGCAGCTCAGGTACACACAATGGCTGAAATTCAAAGATTTCAACCGCAAACAGTAGTGACTGGACAATCAGAACATCTATTATACTAAATAGACATTCTGCTTCTTGCTTTGGCCACTGCTTTCTTAGTTGTCTTGTTCATTTCAACTGACTTATTTAAAATAACTTTCAGATTCACAGCTTTCAGCAAAGCAGGTCTTGTTGTTGTGTCGGTTTTGGGATTTTGTAGAAAGAGTGTTGCCTTACAGACTCTTTTTTTTTTATCTTGTTTTTGATGAGGCTGAATTTCAGACTTTGGCTATGGGAATAAAATGCTTGCAGCCAACCAATGAAAATGCATGGTTCACACACAGAAAGCAAAACCTTCACCCAACACCATAAAGATAGAGATCATAAACAAACTATCATTAAATGAAGCTAGTAAACAGGGCCGTGCTCAGTTCAGCATTGAGTTGAGAAGTGATATCTCTTTATTACAGTTCTATTCTTGACTTAGCATGAAATTCCAGTGCCCACTCTATACTGCAAGACATGTACTTAGCCCAAACCCTACTTAATCCTAACCCAGGTCATTATACCTACTAATTTCTAACATTGTTGAAATGTTTCATTTTCAGAATTAAGTTGATAAATGAATTATCAAAAGTAACACATGTAAATAACTGATTATATTTCATAGAATGTGGTTCAGTCACCTATAGAAAGAATGCAATGGTTGTGCCTAGCCTTGTTATTGTATGCAACTAAAGTTTTTGAGAAACAGAAACTTGAAACTTGTTTAGTAGCAATGACAAGCTCATCTCCAGCAGAGAAACAACCTTGTAAAATTTACAGATCTAGAATGTTTCCACCGCTCTCATCCATTGGTGAATCTGAATTCACCATCAACAGTTTCCTGATAAACATGCTCTCTTCTCTCTTTCCAAAAGTAAATAGCAACTCAAACGAAGGTGCTGTCCCACCAAAAAAAAAAAAAAAACCCTCAAAAACTGTCAAATCACTGCTCCACAAATGTGAATTTATTTAATTATGTTACTATGTTATCACTAAATGTGCATTGTTTAAAGAAAGAATATAATTGGCTATTGCAAATAGTAAAGTTAAAATTAAAAAATGAAGAAGAATAAAGAGCGACCATGCGTTAGTTGACATCTTCCAGTGAGTGACTGGATTCTTTGAAATTTGTTTGATTTACACTGAATTGAATTCCCTTCCCATGATTCAAATTCAAATTGTATTTCCTGTGATGTGTGGCCAGTCTGGTTCAGTCAGACTTCTGAATTGAATGGTTTGTAGCCTCACTCTTGGACAACTGCATTGCAGTGAGATTTCACTTCAGTCCTACGCTGGGTGTGTGCTGCTTCTCAGACAAAGGAGTGACACAGTTGAGAGGGAGATGTTCTTACACTGGCCATAAATGTTTGGTTACATTCATAGGAAAAAGAAAAAAAAAAAGGAAGCTATGCAAAAAGCTAATGATATTTTCCCAATATGATGTTGTTGCACATGGCACTTCCTCTCAGTCCTGAGAGTGTAAAGCAGGAAAGCTCTTGTGTGTGCAGGATGGTCAGTAAGCATGGGCTCTTTGTGTTTCTTTTTCTTTCTTTCTTTCTTTCTTTCTTTCTTTCTTTCTTTCTTTTTTTCTTTCTTTCTTTCTTTCTTTTTACCCATCAAAACCCACAATGTTTACCCCCTGCCGGCTTTTCATGGATGTGAATCTGGGTGCATGTGATCTTGCAGTAATTATCTTCATGCAAGAAGACTATCGTCAGAACACATTACGCATGTAAATTCAGAATCAGTTCCACCTTTTTTTTTTTTTTTTCTTGTGTGACTTCAGCTGTTATTTCAGAGCCAATGAAGTAGAAACAGATTCAAAACTAAGGTGACTTGTATGGCCTCGTTTCTCTGTTTCAGGGAACCATTCTCAAATACACTTTCTGCTGTCAGTGTACACTTCATTTCAGTCCATATCCCGGACAGATTCTCTCCCCCAAAACTCCCCTGGAAGAAAGACAGCATGCAGAACTCAACTTGTATTATTCTAATTGGGGCATCTGTAAGTTCAAAGAACACTGAGACCCAACTCTCCGAGCTGAGGGTTTAAAGATTAAATGGAGCATTGTGTTCTAAAGTCACCTGCTTTTGGAAATAGAAAAGAATTCAACATGAGAGAAAAGACTCATTTTGAAAAGAGAGCGTCAACACCACTGCATGTGAATATTAAACACTGGGTCTGCTGGAGACAGACAGCAGATTACCTTTAACAAAGGCTTAGCTTTGACCAAAAGAACATGTTGGGGATGCAGTTTGTGGTACCTTTGTGAAATGATGCACAGCTAAAAAACAAACGTAAGAAACTGTGTTTTAAAATGGAAGAAGCTGTCTGGATCCGGCACCCTTTTTAAGAGCTGAATGAGTGATGACCTTTTCTTTGCCCTGAGGAAGGGCGGGGGGTGGGGGGGGGGGGGGGGTATAATTAATTCTGTACAAGGCTTTTGAGGAGCCTCAGCTGAATTGGAAGTTATATATCCCAGCCTTCATTGCCTTTTGGCCCTTTTGATCATTTTAAATCTCCTGATTTTAATGACTGGGTGAACAAAAACACAAACAAAAAAATGGGGTTTGAGCCTTAAAGGCGGAGCAGGAAGAAAGACAATATTGCCAGATTTTAGATGGGTGCCGTCGTGGGCCGGTTTAGTGGGAGTTCGACTGTTGAGTTTGTAGTCTAAGCATATCAAGCTTATGAAGGCGCATTCTCTTCATATCTGTTGATAAACCATCTATTTTCAATCCTCTTTTTTGTTCTACGAGTCTGTTTGATAAAAATGATAAATGGTTTTTGTGTTCTTTCAGGAACAACAGCGTTCAACATGTTTATGTTAACGGCATATAGATAAGCCTTATCACAAACACAGATTGTTCTAGAACAAAAATCAGAGACCACATGAATTTGTATTGAAAGGTCTGCTGGTGGCTGTGTCCAAAGCATTTTCACTGAAATGATTTCTTGAGATGTCAGTATGATATTCAGCATAAAAAGAAATCCACCAAACAGAGATAATGACTGGCAAAGTCACTGCTAAAGCCCAAACTTTTCCTTAAGAAGAACAGGAAGATTTAGTGTCATGGACGAGCGTGGCCACGGCTGTTCTGTAGGCTGTGTGAGTGGATGTGGATTCTGTGATTTGTAAAATAGCTGGTTGGGGGAGGGGGGGGGGGGTGTCTTTATGAGGGTGAGTCTGTTGTTAGCTGTTTTAACTGTTCCAGCTCACTGCCTCCCTCTTCTGTGTTTAATCTCACAGGCACTCCTGCTTCTTCTGTCAGTTTCTCTGCTGTTTTCACCTGTCTCACAGAGAGTCTGATCCGGCTGTCTATTTCTTAATTCTTTCTTAATCTCTGTTATCTGCGTAGCAGTCATAATTGCTTTCTTAGTACCTCTCCCATGACTTTTTTGACTGACCATCATTACACTCGTGTCTGTCTGTCTGTGGCATTGAATGACAGCTTTACTATTTTAGAGTTCCATGAGATGTCAAAGATCTTTACTGGTATCAATGTAGTGATGTGGTGTGGTGAGTGTAATTTTCCCATGAGGATGGGACGCCAAATTATCAACAGTCTTAATGATAAATTCACTGATCTGTACTTTTTGTTAGCACTACTTAACCTTAGTGTTCTGTAGAATTTAGTTTTTTTTTTTTTTTTACAGTTATTCCCACAGAGTGACTCTGACACGAGAGAGTGGATAAGGGACAAAAGAGGGGGAGAGAGGTTGACTAAAGCCTCTAAACAAATCTGGTGCTGAGATGTGACGTCATCTGAAATTTAAAAAAAAAAAAAAAAAAAAAAAAAAAAGGTCCTCGTGAAGATTCCAATCCAAGAGACGTCATGTTCAATTCACCGGGCCATTTATTCCAATTTCCACCTTTCCATGTCTCCTCATTTCACTCACTTATGGCACGCTTATCAAAGCGACTGGGCTCATATGCATATCTGAGGGGAAAAGAGCTGTGTTTCTATTGACTTCACCCAGAAGGCAAATCCGCTGGACACGGGCCGTGATACGGGTCAGGAGCCGCGGTACAGGGGAGCATGTGGAGACCCTAACCCAATCTGGCAATGCATTGCTGTTAAATAAGGTTTGGACTTGATGGAGTAGCCAATCAGCATCGTGACATTGTATTTTCCATGAGAGGAACAAGGGAGAAAGATGCAGGGATATGGAGAGAGAACACAGGGACATAGAGTAAAGACTGTGGTACCGCAGGTATGTGTGTGTGTGCGTGTGTGTGCGTGTGTGTGTGTATCTGAGGCATGTCTGTGCATGTGTGTGCATGTTTATCTATTTATTCCTAATTAATGAGTGTCATCAGTGTGGCACTGTGTGTTGTTAACCTTGCTGTGTTTATCTGGTGTTCGCACTGCCTTTGACTCAGGTACAATGTGACCGGCTGCACTCAGTGTGGTTAGTGTTTACCTCAGGGTCCTGCCCTTAGCCATACTGAAGGCCACAACTTATCTGACAGGCCAGGTTTGAAAATGAAACAACTTTCTCATAAGCCGAGGTCTCAGGAGGGGATCCTGTGGCAGTCTATAACAGATACTCTGAGCCCAGGACTCGCTTTTCAACTGATCCTGGATCAGCGCTTGTCATATCAGAGACAATGTGGCACAAATAATGCCATGCATGTTTATGCCACTCCGCTTCAAAAATGAGAGAGACAGAAATATTCAAAATTATTGTGAGAGTGAAGATCCTTACACATTCAACATGGCTTTTGTACCTGTATGCAGAGTGCGAATTATACAATGACAATCGGGGGGGGGGGTTTCAACTTTTTCTCCAGGGCTGTATAGGACAGGCTATATAAATGTTTCAACCCCCCTGAACTGTTGCTTTTACCTCTTTTGGGGTCCAAGTCTTAATTAGGGGGGTCAGACCCCCCCAACCCCCCCATAATTTGAACCCTGCCTTTATGGAGATAGAATGGAGAGAGAATGTGACCAAAGACAGGGAGAGAAAGACAGGAGAGAGAGAGGTTTGCTTTTCAATCAGATTTGAGGGTTTTTTTGTTTTTTAATGAGTTATTGAGTGGAGTTCTTTTGGCATTCGCTGGCTTTTGGAAGCCTCAGCAGAAAGTGTAAGTTAATGGTGGATGCAGAGCAGGCCCACGCCCTGGCTCCTGTGTGTCACAGGGACACAGTGTTGCTGAATATTTACACACATCTGCTACAGCCGCTTCTGAACCCTCTCAGTGCCTTGTGCTATAAAATGAGAGAGAAGAAATAAATAAATAAATGCAAATACTCCGAACAGTGCAACTCTTCAGCTCTTGGGTTGATCCACAACTGAATGATGAAACAGAAAGCGGAGATTTTTTTTCCTCAGGCAATGCAATCTCTGCTAAACCAATCAAAACATTAAATGAGATGCATTTCTATGTCTCCCCTCCTCCCTTTTACCAGTGTTCTCTTTCTGTAATCTTCCAATATAAGACATTTATTGCCCCGTAAAAGAATAAAGTTAATCCTACTCTCCTGACATCTCCTATCGTTTTCCATTTTGCCTCAGCATGGAGGGAGAAAAAAAAAAAAAAACAAAAACTCTTCTATTTCTGTTGAACCTGAATCTGTCACCGGGTGTGAAGCTTCTCCAATGCGAGTGGAGCATCTTCTGATGACAGTAATGAGAACACTGACTTATTTTTCATTGTTTTTCTCTCGCTTTTTCTCTCTCCCTCCTCTTCCCAGCCTCCATCTTTTTGGGCTACTCTTGACAGCAGTGCGAGCACTTCCTGCAATGTTAGAATAATTTAATTATTTATTCCTGTATTTTCTTCTGTCAGTGGCCATTCTGAGAATGCAGATTTGCCTGCCTCTAGCACAGACACCTGCCTCATGATATAAGAGCTTGTGTTAGCTCCACCTGAACAGATAACAGCCGCTTCCAACAAACTCAACGGCAAGAGTCACGTCTGATATTGATCTGCAACATAAACGTACAAAAAACCAAACACACACACACATACACACACACACACATACATGCACACACACACGCACACACTCTCTCTCTCTCTCTCTCTCTCTCTCTCTCTCTCAGACACAGACATAAATACACTAACACACCCATCTCAAACTCAAACACAAATCATCCCCACCACACACACGCTCTCTCTCTCTCTCTCTCTCTCTCTCTCTCTCTCTCTCTCTCTCTCTCTCTCACGCACACACACACACACACACACACTTACTCACTCTCTCTCTCTCTCTCTCTCTCTCTCTCACGCACACACACACACACACACACACACACACACACACACACACACTTACTGTCACTCTCTCTCTCTCTCTCTCTCTCTCTCTCTCTCTCTCTCTCTCTCTCTCTCTCTCACCCATACACATATCCCACACACTCTCACACACAACTGTCTGCCACTGAGTATCAGCTATCAGTGTGACAGCAGTGACCTGATCTGAAACAAAAAAAAAAAAAAAAGAGAGAGAGAGAAAAAAACACTCTGGCAGTTCCTGTTCCATTAAAAGCAATACTCATGTCTACCTTTATGTGTGAAAAGATAAACAAGAAAATCTGGCTTGCTTGGGGTAAAGCATGCTTGTATGTTTACATATGTTTACATATTAAAGCATGCTTTAGTATGTCTTTCAAGCAAACTAGCTCATAATCTCATATGATGTTGTTTTTTAGATGTGTGAGATGATGAGTTGGTTTGATTTAAAGACAATCCAGATGATTTTAAGCGTGAAGCTTGTGAGTATCAGTCTGAGATTGTTTTGTCCTGTATGTGGAGCGTGACACCTAGTCCGTCACATCGAAACTAACACAGCAATGCTAGGTGGGACAGGCTTACTTACCCACCCTCACCCAAACTCACATATACACCTACCCACCCTCACCCACACTCACATATACACCTACCCACCCTCACCCCCACTCACATATACACCACCCACACACACCCACACTCACATATACACCACCCACCCACACCCAGACTCACATATACACCACCCACCCACACCCAGACTCACATATACACCACCCACCCACACCCAGACTCACATATACACCACCCACACACACCCACACTCACATATACACCACCCACCCACACCCACACTCACATATACACCACCCACACACACCCAGACTCACATATACACCTACTCACCCTCACCCACACTCACATATACACCACCCACCCACACCCAGACTCACATATACACCACCCACCCACACCCAGACTCACATATACACCTACTCACCCTCACCCACACTCACATATACACCTACTCACCTACACCCACACTCACATATACACCACCCACCCACACCCAGACTCACATATACACCACCCACCCACACCCACACTCACATATACACCACCCACCCACACCCAGACTCACATATACACCTACTCACCCTCACCCACACTCACATATACACCTACCCACCCACACCCACACTCACATATACACCACCCACCCACACCCACACTCACATATACACCACCCACCCACACCCAGACTGACATATACACCACCCACCCACACCCAGACTCACATATACACCTACTCACCCTCACCCACACTCACATATACACCTACTCACCTACACCCACACTCACATATACACCACCCACCCTCACCCACACTCACATATACACCACCCACCCACACCCAGACTCACATATACACCTACCCACCTACACCCAGACTCACATATACACCACCCACCCACACCCAGACTCACATATACACCACCCACCCACACCCAGACTCACATATACACCACCCACCCACACCCAGACTCACATATACACCTACTCACCCTCACCCACACTCACATATACACCTACTCACCCACACCCACACTCACATATACACCACCCACCCTCACCTACACTCACATATACACCACCCACACACACCCAGACTCACATATACACCTACTCACCCACACCCACATATACACCACCCACCCACACCCACACTCACATATACACCACCCACACACACCCAGACTCACATATACACCTACTCACCCTCACCCACACTCTCATATATACCTACTCACCCACGCCCAGACTCACATATACACCTACCCACCTACACCCAAACTCACATATACACCACCCACCCACACCCACACTCACATATACACCGCCCACACACACCCAGACTCACATAAACACCTACCCACCCACACCCACACTCACATATACACCACCCACACACACCCAGACTCACATATACACCTACTCACCTACACCCAGACTCACATATACACCTACCCACCCACACCCACACTCACATATACACCACCCACCCACACCCAAATTCACATATACACCTACCCACCCTCACCCACACTCACATATACACCACCCACACACACCCAGACTCACATATACACCACCCACCCACACCCACACTCACATATACACCACCCACACACACCCACACTCACATATACACATACTCACCAATGCCCAGACTCACATATACACCTACTCACCCTCACCCAGACTCACATATACACCACCCACCCACACCCACACTCACATATACACCACCCACACACACCCACACTCACATATACACATACTCACCAATGCCCAGACTCACATATACACCTACTCACCCTCACCCAGACTCACATATACACCTACTCACCCTCACCCAGACTCACATATACACATACTCATACCCACCCAGACTCAAAACATCTCAGCACCCAGCAGTTCTCATTAGAGACAAAAGGCGCTTTCGCACCGAACAGTTCTAGGGTCTAATTCGATAGGAACTACCCCCTGTGGAGCTTCCCCTAGAACTACATTCGTTCTAGGGCCTTTTTTCTGTTTGCTTTCGCACCGTCAGTAGGAACGTTGAAGTGACGTAAGCTGGCCGACGGTATAGCAGCTAAGAGCTGTTGTTTACGACTAACCAGGATAGCTGCACATTTTGAAGTACAAATTTAATGACTTTTAAGACCTTTTAAATACCTCCAAAAGGAAAAAAAGAAATCGACAAACTAGACTACAGTATACACAGTGAGTTTTATTGAATTTGAATGACAGAAATATTGATTGCACATTAGATAACCTATAACTGCCTTCTCATTAACGAAAATAAAACTGTATGGCGATAGACCCAGTCCAATGGAAAAAATAATTTCCCTCTGCATTTATGCATTTACCACCGCAGTAGCAGTGAATGACTTGATGGTACTTTTCGGGAGCTAGCATAGCGCTTGTGCCTGACGCTTGCTCGCAGCATTGTGTTTTATTTTTTTTTTCCTTTTTCCCCGCCGCAGCCCTCAGATCGTAAGCTGGATAAACACATTCTTATTTTAGGTTAAAATGCGGATCACAGCCACACAAGCGGACACACAAGCACCCACCGAAGCGGAGTGTACGTTACCTCTTCAATGTACAAATATACATTGGACGTTGCAAAATGGTCATTGTTGGGAGATATAAAATATCGGTAAAATAAAACATAAAAACCATGTGCCTCCTCCTACAATTCCAGAGATTTTGAGACATGAATATCAAAAGCTAAATGAAATACGTTCTAAGACTTTATATTTTGCACGGATCTTTAAAAATGGCGGTTGCAATCATCGTATACCTGCGTCTGGACCAATGGCTGTACACCTACGTCACAAGGTTCCTATTGCACTGCGAAAGTACCTACCCTGAAGTAGGAGCTAAAAAAGCCCCTCAAAATGGCGTTCTAAGAACTATGATCGTTCTAAGTTCCTGCGGTGCGAACATGCGAAAAAGGGGATACTTTCTCCAACAGTTCTAAGAACTATGGAAAAGTTCCTCCGGTGCGAAAGCGCCTAAACACAGAGAGAGAGGAATCAAATCCTCCTCACTACATGGTACTCTACCTGAAAAAGTGCTTACAATTATTATATTATATAGCCTGCCAACAACTAAATTATATAATAAATGAACACACACACATACAGACACACGTGCGCATGCACACACACACCCAATCGATGGCTATGAGGTGTCAGAATAAAATACTTATGATGACTTGATTTGGTGCTGATAACACAGAGACATATGTCAGCAAATATGAATTTTAAAGCTATGCAAAAATGTGTCCAAAGTGAACTTTAATTATCAGTTTGTCTTGACTCAAAGAGCACATGGTACATTTCTATATAAATGACTAGAAACCATGGGACTATATTTCTATGTAATTGCTCTCAGAGGCTTTGGTGTCTCTTTGAAGCTTTGTCTCTGTGTTGTTGTTATAACTTAAGCAATGTCACAATGTGGGGTCAAAGATTTGTTTCCTCTTTTTTGCATTGCCTTTAAATAACAACAGCAACAACCAAAAAAAGAGAAAAAAAAAAGAAAGAAAGAAAACATGAAAGCACAGCCCGGTTCGCCACGTACCGGAGCAGTGAAGCATGCCACCGTCACAAAAACATGTACCTTTTGCCTAATTTATTGTTTTCTTGCTTGCCTTAGGGTCTTTTTTTTTTTTCCTTTTCTTTTTTTGTCAAGTGAGCTTTGGACCTAATTTGAAATAGAATCTTAATGAAACATTGATGAAAAGTGGTCGTACACTCCAGCTTGTTTGGGAGATCAGGGAGTCATAGCGCTTTAGTTTGTCTGGGAGATCAGGGAGTCATAGCAATTCAGTTAGTGTGGGAGATAAGGGAATCATAGCGCTTCAGTTAGTTTGGGAGATCAGGGAGTCATAGTGCTTCAGTTAGTTTGGGAGATAAGGGAATCATAGCGCTTCAGTTAGTTTGGGAGATCAGGGAGTCATAGTGCTTCAGTTTGTTTGGGAGATAAGGGAGTCATAGCACTTTAGTTTGTTTGCATTTGTTTTTCTTGGTAATGAGACATCTTTTTTATAAACCTTTATTTTCTGCAAAAACACTTTGTAAAAAAGGGTTGCTGTAGATGTAGAGGTCAGAGGAGAGATGATGCAAACATGTTTAATTCACTGAATATAGCTGAGTGTCGACATGGTCACAAACCATCTCTAAAAGCTGCCCTTCGACGGATTGGGCCCTGGTTCCTTTTCTAGGAATTCTGCCTTTGCCATTAAAACACGGTGATGGGGGACCTACCACTACACACCTCCAGGAGACTGTGACCCAATGTGGATTCCATGCTACTCCACACCAAACACTCAACCTGCTGATCATTCTGATAAGATCGAATGGGAAAAGCCCTCTAATGTTTCAAGGCCCCCCCCCCCCCCCAAAAAAAAAAGAAAAGACAACCAAATTCCAAATCCATTTAAGTCAGTCTGTTCTGTGGAAGACAGTCATACTAAGTACTGAAAATTGCTACATGAGACACAGAGTTCCACTCTTTGCACTGTGTGAAGGATTCTTTCTCTGTGGTAACTGTTAACACTGTGTGTGTTGTTAACAGGCCTGTCTCAGGTTGCTAATGGGCGCCACTCTAGTGGAGACCTTCGTCATAGAACATGTTTTAGCGCCGGTTTGGCTTCTTCATATTCAACCACACATTTGTCGGTGTCAGTGGGGTAACCTGACAAAATAGCAGTCTCAGAAATCCAGCAAAATGATCAGAACTAGCAAACAAACAAAGCCAATGAGTGTAACACAGCCAACACAGCAAGTGTAGTAAAGAGAGTAAAGAGAAATTATGCATGTGGGAAAAAAAAAGTTATCAGACTGTGTCAAAACAGAGTAGTGACTACAAAAGACTGACCTAAAATGGGATATTATTTCATCGAGAGTGAAGAAAAACCTGAAACTAAACACTAATGTTTACCAAAAAGTTTAAAACTACCAGTTTGCACAAGTAAGAACCATCAACAAGTCCACTCATGTGTTGATCTTTGCAATGCCGTGGAAAACTGCAGTTTGTTAAAAATGATAAGTTATTCTGGAGGAGTGGAATGACCCAGCACTCAATTTATTGATAGACTAGATATGCAACATCTTTTTCATTAATGAGACAACAGTGGAGTGAATAAATGAGATCTTTGTTTATGGGAAATGTACAGTGACGCCATTTGGTTTACCACACAGCATGAGAGGGCCAACTTTTCCTTTTATCACAACAGTTTTACAGCCACTTACATGAGATGTAAGGTTTTTAGTTGTTGTTGTTGTTATTGCTCGTTTGTTTGTTTGCTTTTTTGTGCACTTGTTTCAAATGAAAATTCAACACAGTGAGTCAACAGGTTAAAAAGTCAACTAGAGGTCTGAGATACTATAGAAACACTGTGAAAAACAATAAATCCATTTCTGCTCACACACACACACACACACACACACATGTCCAAAACCAGTCTAATATTTATGTATCTGAAAATGATATTTGCCCCGCGGGGCTTGTACTGACTGACACTAAAGCCGCTGAGGGCTAGCATTAGCCTAGTCGTCATACTTCCCTTAAGATATGATAGCATGTGTGATAGCATTTACGATAGCTTTCTACTAACCGTTAGCGGTAAAACAGCCCTGTTTAAAAGCATGGCTGTAGCTGTACTGCCTTTCATATATTTTTCTCAGGCAGTCTTTGGGGTTTTAGAGGGTCAAGACAAACGGAATGAATCCGTGGAAGGGAGCAGTTGTAGCTTGTGACCTTCTCACTCAGAAGTTAGCTGCACCTGTAATGGAGTCGCTCAGGTCACATCAAAATCACATCATTTCTACAGTTGTTCAATCAATGCTCAGGTCTCCCTCTCTCCTCAGAGACACTTCACTCAGTCTCTGATTAAATTATCCTCCAATCTGCAGCCTCGCCTGGAGGACTATGTTGTTTTTTTTTTTTTTTTTTAGCGCTTTTAGCTTGTAGTTTACCTTGACTCAATCCCAGATTTAAGACTTTGCTCTTGACCTTGTTGGCACTTGCTGTTAATAGCAGCTGCTGAGGCATTTAATAGGAATTAGAAGATCTGAGTAGTCTGTCGACAGCTTTTTTGGTTTTTCCTTTTGGTCCAACATTTTTCACTGTGAACTCTAGGCATTAAAACCCTTATTGCCTTCTAGCTAATAAACTACATCCCTGTGAAAACAGTGTCACCTTTGAGACCCCAGTTAACTAAAAAAAAAAAAAAAAGGCCAAAAAGAAAGTAATACACACCCAGACAAGACAAACCAACCTCGACACACTGTTGCTTCAGGACTTGTCAACGCTCTTGATTTGTTGTAACATGTTAGGAATGAGAGGGAAAAAAATGGAAAAGTAAAAAAGTGAAAGTGTTTTTTTGTGGGCATTGTGGAAACAGCCCTGTCTGCTTGATGAGAATCCAACTTGTCTTGTGAAACAGATTTGCTGTGGTAGCGTTAGCAGTTTCCTGCCTGCGCTTCTCGGAGCCCATTTTGTTTACGCTAGGCCAAAGGAATATCACCCCAGAGGGAAAGATAGAAGTATACTCGACCCAATTTCAAGTTTCTTTCTTTCCTTCTTTCTTTCCCTCTTTTTTTCTTGATATGTTAAATTCTAATTTGGGCAAGCTGGTTTCCGTGCATATGATTACAACAGAATAACAGATTGTTAGTTAATTGCGGTTCTGACTTGAGGCATCAGTACTTTGGTAATTTGCTCTGACATTGCGAAAGGATTGAAATTTGCAGGCATCTAACAGACCTACGGAGGCGACAGTCAAAACATCTAATTATAGCTGAAAAGGGGAAAAGAAGACACTTTTTTGTTTCTTTTAAAGGATGTGCTTGGTTTTGAAAGGTGTTTATAATGTTCAACACATCAACACACACAAAAAAATATCCAACAAAAATATGACTCTGATTTTCAGATCCACACACACACACACACACACATGCATGCACGTGCACACACACACACACACACACACACTCATAGCTGTTAGACTGATATACTGCAAATGACCCCCACTGAAACTGAGCTGCTGCCCCGCTCATCTTTGGGGGAAAGCCCCTTTCAGAACAGTCACCCGCCTGCCTGTCACTGCCGTGACCTTTGGATCCCCAGTGGACCATCTCTGCAACACAGTGATCTGTCTACACAGAGCTCCTCAGTCCCTCATCACCTCTTCTTCCCATTCTCTCTCTCTCTCACTACCCCCCACCAACCCCAACCCCCCAGCTCCAGAGCACATCACATAGCCTGTCAGATTTCCAAGTCAAACAGACAGTGAACAAGAGCAAGGGATCACAGTGACACCACGGGAAAGAGGGTTGGCGGGAGGGAGGAATTAAAAGAATGGGAGGAAAAATAGTGACGAAGAAAAAAAAGTGGCTCCTTTTTTTAAGATGCCCTTTTTTTAGGATGGCTGATTGTTAATTTGTTAGTGACAGGTATGCATAACTAATGAAAGATTGAAATACAATATATTTTAGTAATAACATTTTATTAAATACATTTAAAATAAATTAAACTAATTAAAATGGAAAATGAAAGTCTCAAAGTTGTTGAATGAAACATAAACATATTTGATCTCAGCATTTGGGTTGATGACAGATGCACCAGAGGCCTAATAAAGTGCAAATACACTTTATTTCTATTGTAATATTATTTGTATTCACTACCAGAATTAATGAAAATATGACAGGTTTTAAATGTGTACTTCATGTTCGTAGCACCAGTCAGCTCTAGACATGAATAAAGGTGAATTTTAACGTATTGAAAGTATGTGTTATTGGTCCCTAAGTACCAGGAACGAAGGGTATCTCTGTTTTGTCTCTTAGTAAATGATTTGTTGATATGAAGTGAGACATTAGTTGATATTGGTTATGTGAGGTGAGTCATGTGATGGTAAAGTGTTCCTCATTACACTCTGAGCCATAATGAAATGCAGATTGTATATGAGGGGAAGCTCAGAGATCAGGAGACATTGTGACAGTGTTAGGAAGTGCTACAGGACCAAAATCAGCTATTATTTTACATCATCACAAACAAGGCAAGTAGTCACCACCCAGAGGGAGACTGGTATGAGAACGTTTTCTGAGGACGGTAAATAAGACAACATGGTGTGTGTGTGTGTGTGTGTGTGTGTGTGCTTGGTAAAATGCAACCTTTCAGTTTTTTAGTTTCAAAAGGTTTAAATCAATAAAAAAGTATAGTACATATGAGGTATCACATTTCTACACACACACACACACACACACACACACACACACACACGCCAGATGGAAAGCAGAAAGAGAATGCTTACCGCACGTTTTTTGCATATATAATGAAATCAAACTAATTGACTTTGTTACACATTAAGGCACTGTGAATGTTTGCACACACTTTGTACTTTCTTCTTGATCAGAGAACTTTTTGATGTTCAGAAAAAGTACCCTTCAAAGAATAATTTCCCAAATAGAAACATATCAAACAATTTCAAAGGCAGAAGTTATGTTTTATTTCTTCTCACATACTGGGCTCCTGAAGGAGTGTTCTTTGCTCTCCCTCTTTCTCTCCGTGCTTTGAGTTTGTGAGGAGGTCTTTGTGATTTGGACAGAGCTGATGCTCTTTACCACTGCTCCAGAATTCACTCATCAATATATTTCCTTCTTTTCTTTTCTCTGTCTTTGTTTCTCATTCCAAAAGTTTAATAATGAAACTTTGCTGTCATGTGTCAAAACACAATAACAAAATAAACAGTCTCTCACTGCATTAGTTTCTACCTACACACCCGCATGCACACACACACACACACACACACACACACACACACACACAAACACACACACGCACACAGATACACACAGGCCTCACGCTTCACTAAGAGTAGTTTGGAGGCGAGTGTGTCTTCTCTCTCTGATGACTACCATTAACACGGCAGAAGATGACTGTTAATGGACGGTTTCCCTGCGCTGCAGTTTTGGAGGAAATTATTATGCTCATCCAGATGTCAGAGACAGATGAGGGTGCAGAGGGTTGGGCCATGTGTGTGTGTGTGTGTGTGTGTGTGTGTGCACATACACGTGCATGTAATGATAAGTCTACACATCAAATTTGCAAGTATTAAATAAACTATTGGAGCCTGCGTTCTTCTACATTCTCAGAGTTAATTCAACACTCCAAAAGCGTTCACATTTAACACACCGTTAGCACATCTCCTGCTCCTGTGACTGTGCAGTGGTGGGAGACTGCAGGGGTTGTGGAGGGAGAGGCCTTGGCCTGTGATTGGGTTCTTACTCCTCTTACTCCTTACTCCTAGGGACCCATCAGCAGGCTCCGGAGGATGGGATAAGCACCTCTCCACACAGCCTTACTCAAGTCTCTCTCTGATCTTATCCACAGTTTTACTAAATTACTTTCCTGCCCCTAGTGTGTTTGTGTGTGGATGTTTGTGCCCCCCCCCCCCCCTTACTATGTCAGAGTGTGGAAAATCTCTCTCGCTCTCTCTCTCTCTTTCTCTCTGTCTGCAGTCCTTTGGGAGTCTAATGCACGTACCTTAGCTTTGGTCATGCGTGTTTCTATGGGAACGCCATCAGTACTGTGGGCGGGTTTTGTCCTCTGTTTTCTGTTTCTGGCGGATGTGTGGAAATTGTAGTAAGTGACGTTCTGGGAGAAGGGTTCTTAATTAACATGTGTGCCGTAATTGCTTGCTTGGGGAAAGCTCTATTCACCCTTGGTCCAGGTGCCTTTGCGGCAGCTAAATTTGCAGTCTTTCAGCAGATGAAGCGCATTGCACATCTGCCAAGCTGGAATCAGAGTGGAGTGTTTTTAGGCATCACAGGACTCTTTGTATGGAAGGAGGGGGTCACAATTTGGGAAGGGTGATGCTCTCTCTGAGTGGGGCGCTGCTAAAGCACTCACTCAGTTGAGGCATGTAGTTAGTGACGGGTCTGAAGCAGAGGAAGGCTCTGGAAGCCTACTGTTTTATTGGAGTGCTTGTTGCTCTTCTTCGTTATGTTTTTAATGAAGCGTGTTAGCAGCATAATAACTTTAAATCTTAGTGCTGTCAAACGTGAAGTCAAAGGTGTGATCCTGACATTCCTGCAGATATTCACGTCTGGCCTCCATCTCCCATACGCTGGCAATAAGTTTAGACAATTTATTTTTGTTCATTTTAGGCAAGAACACAAACTCTCTGGCTTTATTTTCTCCTAGATAATCCCATTAATTTCTTTCCATATTGGATTTTCCACCATTTGGGCTTTCATCCAAGCTTTTTGAAACTATTTCTTTCTAAACTGTTTGTCTGATTGTCATGAAATGTGGTATGCACCATGTAAACCAGGAGTTCAGTGAAAATCTACCAAAACCATTGCTTTAGTCATTTTTTATAAAGAGGTTTTTAGGAACTATCTCTGTCATTCACCCATCACTCTGCAGGGTTCATCAAACATGTAGAAGATTTCTGTCTCTCTAAAGCCACAACGCCAGCCAAAGTGACATCACTGCAATAGAGTGAAAAGCTCTTTTTTTATTGTGTTCTTGAAGATGAAGAAAATCAGTGCCAGAGTTCAAGAAATTCTAAAGTTGAAACTGAAAAAACAAACAAACAAACAAACAAAACCACATTCTTTTGACTTCTCAAATGAATTGATGCATTAATTCTTTACTGGACTGGTATAGGATATGGGGAAAAAACAAAACAAAACAAAACAAAACAAAACAAAAAAACAGGACATCTGTGTTGTAATCCAGCATCAATACAGTTTATTCAACTCATCTCATGTCAGATACTGTTTGTGCAGTAGGAAACAGTGCAGTGTCCAGTAAGGTTCTCCCACTGGAGATAAAGAAACTCTCATCTTCATAAATGAGGGAGTATAAAGATTTCAAAATCCAGTGCTCTTAACTGCCGTTGTCTCCAGACCCAGGTTTAGACCCACACGGTAGCGGCGGTGACTTAAAAGGACCGTGTGTTTGTGTGTGGGTGTTTGTGCCCCCCCCCCCCCCTCCCCTTGTCTTCCTTTTTTTCTTTCTTTTTGAAAAGTTAGCTCTAGTTCAGTCTTTTGTAATGTGATTAAGACTCAAATGGACTACGAACAAGTTTTGACATTTGGATGAAAGAAGTCAGTTGTGGATGGAGCTCATGCCGACACACCAACGTTGCTCTTTACTCGCGCATAATGTTTTTTTTTTTTTTTTTTTTTCTTTTGTTAGTCTTGCGGCTTCAGTGTGGTATTGCGTCAGTGTGTTGATAGGAGTGTGCAGAATAAGATTAGGGTTTACATTAGAGAGTCCAGAGTGATGGTTTCAGCCTGCATCTCGACTTCGCCTCAGGCAGTACAGCCTTTCTCTCTCTCTCTTTTCCTCTCTCTCTCTCTCTCTCTCTCGCTCTCTGTCTGTCTGTCTGTCTTGCTCTCTCTTACACACACACACAAACACACACACACTGATTGGCAACCGTAATGTTTGGGAAGCACTTGGATGCTCAGTACACATGCAGCCTGGAGCAAAATATTTGTGTGCTCTCTCTCTCTCTCTCTCTCTCTTTCTCTCTCTCTCTCTCTCTCTCTCTCTCTCGGGGATACATTGGGCCGTTCGGCTTGTTTCACATGCATCAACTCAGGTGACCCCAGCTCTGGGACAGTGGATGTACATATTCGATACAGCGTGGAGCTGTATGAAAAATAATGTGGCATGTGAGAATAACTGCTGTTATGGGACTGACAGGGATAGGGGAAAAATGCACTGTGGCATACGGATTCTTACCTTACACGTGGTTTTTCTCACACGACATGTAAGCAGGGGTTGCACGAGTGCATAATTTTACAACTCAAGCACCCCTCTCGAGTTGGGGGAGAGGGGGGTGTCTTGCATCAGAATGATATGATATGAAAATAACACTTGGTCTTAACTTATGCAATGGTGTAGTATGGATGATGCTGACGATATTTCAACGTTATTGTTACCAACATTCTACAGTATCCCAAAATAGAATGTTCAGTCAACAAAGTGTTTTTTTATTTATTTATTTTTTTTACATAAAATGTGCGTTTTCAGATTCACCCGGCTTAGTGTGGACATAGCCTAAGGGTTCTCATTGTGTTTAGATAAAGCGGCTGGTTTTTTTTGTAAACTCGGCTAAACCTGGTCATCATTAGTAAGCCTAACTGACTTAAAAATTAAATTAGTCATATTTGCTTGCATCTATTTTTAACAACATTAATTTTGTTTAGCTGTGTTAGTGTAGTAACCTGGTCTATTGTATGACAGCCTCGATGTTAAAGCCATCCTTGAGAAAACTCACAGCTGTTGCACATTTATTTTATCACAACGACAGTTGAGAAAGAAAATTTGCACAGTGAAATGCAACAATAAAGCAAACAAACAATTCCTTCACCGTTTTCTACAGTCACCATCCTTCCTCTTATTTACCAAGGGCTCTAATTGGAGACTGAGTGCACGTGAGATCTGGCATCATGTGATTAACCAGTACTCGATGTTAATGTAGAAACTCGAAAATTGATGTAACTGCTTGAGTACTCGAATGCTTGAGTAACCCCTAACACACACACACACACACACACACCCCACAAACACTCTCACAAATGATTTCTTTCTCCTCCTCTCTCTCTCTCGCTCTCTCTCTCTCTCGGCCTATCTCTCTGTTCTTACACCTTCCACTCTGTCTCTGTCTCTGTCTTTGTATCTCTCCATCACACACACACACACACACGCGCGCACACACACACCCACCCACACACACACACACACACACAGACACACACACACACACACACACACTCAGACTGTTACATTCTCTCCGTCTCTGTGTATCACCCCTGGCTGTATTTGTGGTGTGTGTGAGAAGGCTGGCTAGACTGAGACAGTCAAAACAATGAAATATTTCCAACCCTCCATAATCTCTCTCCATGGCAGATGGCACTGCATAACCCCTAACAGATTGCTGTTTGTGTTAACCCTCTCAAAGTTTGGACTGGAAGAGAGAGAGAGAGTGAGAAAGAGTGAGAGAGAGGGGGGGGGTGGAGGGGGGGCAGAATGTCATCTGAGAATAAAAGGTATTGGGATGACATGTAAGCAGTCCCATGGGAGACAGACCCAGCCTAAGACAGACGTAAAGTAAAAAAAAAAAAAAGCATTCAGATGAAGGAAAGACAGGGAGAGATAAATATTATTTGACAATAAAAGTCAAAGGAATGATATGATAGGTAGATCTTTTTAAAATGAAGAGATTAAACTGACGTCAGGAGGGCAACCTGATAAAGAGACTCAGCATCTTCTCAGAGAAAGACTACAGCTAAACTGAATGCCGGTCTTAACACAAAATCTAAAAGAAGTGAAGAAGTAGAGAGGAAAACAACTCCTGTTAGCAGTCTGCTAATTACACAGCGCTCTCCTCTGATGGCTTGTCATCTATAATTCAGCCGATTCAGGAAGTGACTAGCTTTAATTAGCAGCGTTAGCTCAGCGCCGTAACCTCACAGTGATGCTGAGTTGGTGGCTGAATAAACCTGACACTACTGGCATTTCAGTGTGCTACAGGAACAGACCAATTACCAGTAACGTCAGATTCATACCATGATTCCAAAGGAAAATAATTACTCTGTCCTGCAGAAGATGAGATAATTATTATTGTTTGCAACTTCAGAGATAGAATCATGATGATGATGATCATGATGATGATGAGAATGAAAGTCACATGTTTTGGATAATTTACAGGTGTTTATGACTTTATGATCATAACAATTACTTTGTAGTGAAGATGATGCACACTTTCAAATACACATAAAACTGCATTTAGCAAATGCACACATAAATAAATATATGCAAATTTGGATTTCTTTGCACGGACGCACTCAATTAAAATGCATGCAATCAATTCATTTGCATAATTTAGCTGGTGGGATAGTATTAGTACAACCTAAATTCCTCCTTCTTTTTCTTTCTGTTCACAACATGAGTGTAGTACACACAGTTCAACATCAGATGACTATTCACCAGATAATCAGTGCCTCTGTGGAGATCCTCCGCATGCTGAAAGCCTGGCTGCACACACACACTCCAGTACAGGGCGGAGTGTTACGTCAGTGCAAACCTATTGACATCTCCTCTCTGTGTAAACTCACACCGGCAAATGGCTACAGAGACACGAGACATAACAGCCCCACAGTCAAATACAGGAGCAACTCTCTGAAATGCAGCAATGAGAAATATGCGATTTTACTGTTAAGAGCAAATGAAAAGCAATGAGAAATGTGTTATTGTAGTATAAGAAGCATAGTGGAAGCAATGAGGAATGTGTTATTTTAGTATAAGAAGCATATGGGAAGCAATGAGGAATGTGTTATTTTAGTATAAGAAGCATATGGGAAGCAATGAGGAATGTGTTATTTTAGTATAAGAAGCATATGGAAAGCAATGAGGAATGTGTTATTCTGCTGTAAGATGCAAATGAAAAGCGTGTAAATGATAGTAACATCAGTGGGTCAAAGTTTACAGATTGAGTATTAAACATGAACATAAAATCTTAGCCCACTCTTACATCAGGTACACATCTAGGACATATCTAATGCTCCCCTCTCTCAGAGAGTGAATAAAGTCTATACAGCTTCCTGTTTACTGGATGGTATACATCCAGTCAGCTGGGCCCGTTCACTTGGAGAGATTAGGTCTGCCCTGAATCCCATTTTAGACTTTTTATATTTCTACAATTCTAACATGGAATTGGCACTGTAACTCGAAGTTCACTCGCACCATAGTGAGAATCGACCCATGGAAGTGAATTGGCACACAAAAGGTCCTTTATTTCAGCTTTGCACTAACATGAGCCATTCAGAACAAGTCTCTGGGCTTTTTGGGCTCTTCTTTCACTTCATTATTGCAGACAAAAAATCACATAGTACAAAATGAATTCATTTGCAATACTTAAGTTTTTATAATGGTTATCATTTAAATGAGAGTTCACACATACACACACGTGCGTGCGCACACACACACATCCGCACATACGTACATATGCCATACATACGCACACACACACACACTTGCACACAGATACCAGACTGGACATGAGATCCTTTGTCTCACATGCTCAGAGTTCTCTAGATCAATTAACCTGATGTTGGAGGGCAGAGTTTGAGTGAAGATTTCATGGTAGACTGTTGAGCTTTGACTGGAAATCAGACAGTCAGGAAGCTAGCTCATTACACGGCTGTTTTTCATCAGTCTCTCTATCTACACCATCACTTCAACATTAACTTCAGCACACTGTACTGTACCACACTGTCTCTTTATTGTGTGTATGTGTGGGTGTGTGTGTGTGTGTGTGCGTGTGCGTGTGCGTGTGCGTGTACGTGTTTGCGTGCGTGTGTGTGTGTGCATTTCCAGGGAACAAAGCATCTGAAATAACAGATCACCTTGTCCTTGTAGTTACTCTACTCTGCAGAAGTATCTTTTTTCATGTCCCCTGTTGTTCTAAGAAGATGAAAGTCCTGGCGTTAGTAAGGTGTATATCAGTCAGAAAGAATGAAACAAACATCACATCTTTGGTCTTCCTCCTCCTCCTCCTGCTCCTCCTGTTCCTCCTCCTCCTCCTCCTCCTCCTCCTCCTTCTTCTTCTTCTTCTTCTTCTTCTTCTATTTTTTTTTTACTATTTTGATTTTGTAAACCTTTTAACCTTGCAGGTCTCACAAAACTTTGCAGGCATGTGGCTTTGGTCTAATTGATTGTACAGCACAGAATGTTGGAGTGGAACACTGGCATGGTTGCCTAGCAGCAGGCAGTTCAATTACTGAATTTAAGGGGGATCAGGCATACACACAGATCCCCAAATGTTTCAAAATAAACAAATCAATAAAATTGGTCAGAACGATATTATCTTACTGAAGCTTCTTGTTGGAGCAGTTAAGTCCCCTGACAACAGAGTGCACAGCATTTGTATCAATACCTTTTTAATCTTTTGGTTTCATCTGTGGATGTTGGTGAATAGAAATGACCATGTAAGCATGTTTGAGTGGAGGTTTTACAGATTTTTACAGGATAACTCTTTCTTTAAGATAACTTCTTTTAGTTTGAAGAATAATTGCTACTCCATTGTGGTGGCAGCACAGTCTCAGTTTGTTGATGTGCAGACTTACCAATCTGTTTGTTTCTTAGTTTACATTGAACAATACTTTGTAAAACAGGCTAAAGTGGGTTTGTGAGTAAGTGGATCTTTCACAAATGCCATTTTTAGACTTGTGACCAATATGGTATATCATCTTTTGTTTTAAAACATGACATTTGGAACCTCACAGTCACCAGATGCTGTATCAAATATTAGATTTACAGATATATCTATCTATGATGAAGATGATGATGATGATGATTGTTATTATTATATTTAATGCTATTTTTGTTCTTGTTCTTGTTATTATTATTATTATTATTATTATTATTATTGTTATTATTACCACAACTACTAATGGTAGTATTGTTGTTGTGTTGTTGGTGGTGTTGTTGTTGTTGCTGTTGATTTAGGTGGCTAGGTTTCCAATAGAAATGTATTTTTTCAGTAGTCTTAAGTTAGTTTCTCCATTACCCCCACCCTCAATTTTCTGCAGTATTAATGCAGATGTTATTTATAGAGTTATAATTTTGAGTAATATAAGACATTTTGAGAGATTTTTTTTTTTTTTTGGTAGCATTGGGCATTTTAGAAATAAGAGAATGAACCAATTAACATTTGAAAAGAAAAAAAGAGGAAAAGCTTTCTCCCTAATTAAGAGAGTAATGACAAAGGAGTTTCATTTAGCCTAGTGTGTGGCAGAGGGCCTCGTACACCATAAGAAAGGCTTTGTGTTTTTCTACCCCCATTGTCAATCCTTATTTGAGTCTAATTGGATTTTGATAATGAGTCCTATCACATTAAAAGAGACGGTCCTGATTCCAATTTATTTCTGCTTAAATGTCTTCTCACTCCAAGGCCCTTTGCCATGTACCAGGGCCAGCATTTGGAACATCGGACCAATATTGTTTCCTGCCGAGCCCAGAATCAGCCACAAGGTGACATACGAACTGGAGTAGGTGTCGGCCAGATTTTCTGTCATTTATGAGCTGTTTGCACTTCTATGGGCCACTGAACAGAGAGACACTTAAAATGATCTGAGTGTGAGAAATGACAAAAAAAGGACATGATATCCCTTTGTGTTTTATTTCTGAGCTGCACCACTAAAAAACATCCTTTGAAAAAAGAGAGTTATTTATTTATTTATTTATTTATTTATTTTATACAAACCTTGGACCTATGGTCATCGATACAGGAAAATAAATAAATAAATAAATAAATAAAAAACAAACAAAACTGAAATAAACTCAGTCTTTTTCCCTCTGCAAATCCTTTTTTGAAATATATCTAATGACATTAAAAAATGATCGCACTGGATGTTCAGTGGCATTCTGTGTTGATGTGGTCATTGTGAATACGCAGATCAGCATCTGATGTATCTTTGATATTATTCAAAGAAACTTTGTCAGCACGCAATCTGTAACTTATTAGACTGTACAACACCACAGCAGCTTCTTTCAGCAAAGACCTTGGAGCCCTTCCACTCCTGCAACACCTTTTTTAAAGCTATATATAGAAATGTATTGAAAGATCTAAGTCATGAAAATGAATAGAAGTAACAGGAGGGAAATGAAATGGATTTGTTATTGCTTTAACTGAAAAACCAGAGGCTGACACCAATTTAAAGATTATGCATTCTCAAGGCCTTTTACTTATAAAGACACATTCAATGGTGTACTGGAGAGTCAGGTTCATGCAGGTATAGCTTTTCAATGAACAGAATGGATCAGGCTAGCTGGCTAATTCCATACCCATCCATCTACATATCTATACATATCTATATTTATATCTATCTACCTATCTATCTATCTATCTATATATGTGTGTGTGTGTGTGTGTGTGTGTATATATATATATATATATATATATATATATATATATATATATATATATATATATATATATATATATAGGGGAGATCAGGTATAACTGTAACACTTTTCGCTTCAGCACCTGAAACTCACTGAATTCTTGAGCTAGAGTTCTCAAACTTTTATACAAAGTACCTAGATTTGTCTACTACAAATAGCACCAATTCAAACCACTGCAAGAATAGATACATGCTGTTCCTTTGTCACAACCTGCCCCACGACCGGGGTAGGTTGCGACACATGCTGGGATAAGTTGTAACAATCAGATAAAAGAGGCAAAACCAGAGGCCACACCATGCAATATGCCTCAAAAACAGGTTCACTGGAGTAAACGAACAATCCAGAACAATGTCTCTCTCTTTGTTACTGACCATTACTTTCTGTTTGACTCAGGAGTGTGTGAATGTATGTGCGTGCATTTGTGTGTGTAAATTCGTCTACTATAACAAACTTCCTTAACAGTATGTATGCTTAATGAACACTCTGCTACACTGTACCTGTGTATTAGAATGTCTATATTCTTAATCAGAATCACAATGGTGACAAATGAATGTTATGGTAACCCTGGAGTGCAAACTCGTGTCTCTAGGCAGGAATGCAGGAATACAGTTTTTGACCGGCAAGCACGACATTTTTTCAATGCATAATTTGGAAAAGCTCAAACAACATATGCACCCTCATATTGCACGGCAGGAATGATTCATTAGTAGATTTATTGTTATTCTGCCAGGATCAGAGGTTGATCGGAGTATTGTATTGTTTCTTTTTTTCTCTATTAATTTTTTTCATTTGTTTGTTTGCTTGTTTTTCTCTCACAGTCACAGGATTAGACAGTAAGCCAAAGACATCGTTGTCAGTTTGGAGATGATGGAAACCTGCCATGCTGGCATGAATGCCTGATTATCTAAACTTTGGTATGTCTGGCTGGGCCAGATGCATGAGTGCTTTACTCCAAACAGGACTGGCTTTCTGTTCTGATTCTAAGCACTGAACTCTGGCTCACAGTGGAAAGTATACTGCCTACCGATCACAAGTTTCACTCATTCATATCACAGGGCACACTGATGTTGACTGACATTTGAATTAGCCTCACATTCATGACGATATTCATCATTAATTAATATAGTTTCTGGCTGTTCAAGGCAAGTTTTAAATAATGTAACCTTCTGTCTTACAAACCCCCAATCCATTTTAATTTACAAAAAAAAACCCCATATACACAGAGAGAGAGAGAGAGAGAGAGAGAGAGAGAGAGAGAGAGAGAGAGAGAGAGAGAGAGCAGCTTTGACTATCATTGATAATGTGCTGAAAAACAATGACTTTTTTTAACATATCACACATAAAGACACAGAGTATTATACAAGTAATTGTTGAAAAATGGGACTGTATATTTGGGTTCTGTAAACTGCCTGTGAGCACTGGTAATATCAGTTTGTGGGAAAGGTGTATAAAACATAGCTTAAAGTATAATAACGATGACATAATCAAATGCCATAAGGGATATTAGTTTGTGTCTGTATTGTGTAGTCTTCTCCAAACACCTCAGCTCAAACAGCTTAGAAAATATATGTCTTGTTTAGTATGAGCAGTTGAATACGCACGTGTAGTCTGGGGGCAGAAATCTACAGCTAAATGACTCCAGGCTGATAGAATGTATATATTGGCATTTTTAAATAAAATAAATAAAATAAATAAAAAGAGCCATAGATAACCCAACATATGGCGGGGAAAGCACTTGAGTTTGGCCTGAGGACTTTGTTAGTCTCATTCTGTGATTCTACACAGAAATATTCAGCTCTGCAATATTCAATGATGACTCATTTTAAAAAGTGGTTTTAAAGTGGTTATCTTAAGTTTTAAGCCTATAATTTGTCCCGGAAAAATGTTGCCATTTGAACAAATTTAGTGTAACTTTGGAGTACCAAAATCCAATTAAAATAAAGAAGCAAAAAAGAGAGAGAGAGAGAGAGAGAGAAAGAAAAAGGAAAATCTCAAAGTGGAAATCATACTGAGACTTTAAACCTCAGTTTGGATGAATCAGTTAGTGAAATGATCCTAAATGAAGGAGGTAATTCAAAGAAAAAAACTTCAGAAATATATCACTGCCTACTGGAGGCCTCATCTGATGATACTGAAATATTAACTATTAATGGAAAAAAAATCATTTTTAAGAGGGATTCAGAAAAGGAATTGATAATGAGTGCTAGTCTCAAAAAAAAGAAAATACATGTTCTTGTTCTCATAATTTATGATATAATTTGCTGCCATGTAATATAACTTACAGAATAGACTGCACTCACTGGCCACTTTATAGAAACACTGTACTTGTAAATATACCTTGGTTTACAGTCAGAGACTCTGGCCCAGCTGTTCCCATGCAGAGTGTGTGTGATCCATCCTCTACCATGTCCATCAAAGGTCGACACAAGGACGCCCCTTGTCTTTCTATGATGGGAGGCTATTGCTAACACTAGGGCAGTACAGCGTTACAGAGTAACAGATTTACAGTGTTACACAGTAACAGATTTACAGCATTACAGAGGTACAGATTTATAGCGTTACACAGTGACAGATTTACAGTGTCACACAGTAACAGATTTACAGCGTTACAGAGGTACAGATTTACAGCGTTAAAGAGGTACAGATTTACAGCATTACACAGTGACAGATTCACAGCATTACAGAGGTACAGATTTACATTGTTACACAGTGACAGATTTACAGCATTGCAGAGAGACAGATTTACAGTTTTACACAATGACAGATTAACAGCGTTACAGAGGTACAGATTTACAGCGTTACACAGTGACAGATTTACAGCATTACAGAGGTACAGTTTTACAGCCTGAGACAGTGACATAGATGATGTGCTTTGACTGGTGGTTATTGCTGGGTAACACCATGCACAGAGGGTGTGCTTTGATTGCTGGTTTGTAGAAACCACCTGTCTTCAGTATTACCTCGCGATGTGGACAATCAATATTTTTATGCATAACCCTGCATCGAGAGAACAGCGGTGAAAGGCTATGGTATTTGATTATAGGAGGCCAGGTAGGTCAGGTCAGTCAAGGGTCATAGATCAACCACAGTTGGAACAGCAGAACAGCCCTCTCAGCATGCAGAAATGCACTCTGTAGACAGCTCAGCAGATAAAGTTCACAAACAGGTTCCACAGCAGGCAGCAGCATATCTATCTATCTCTCTCTCTCTCTCTCTCTCTCTCTCTCTCTCTCTGTATATATATATATATATATATATATATATATATATACACACACACACACACATTTGTTATAACATTATAACATACATCATAACATTTTCTAATGTATTACTGTGTAGGCATTCCCTTGCTATTTTAGGATCTCTGACGATGATGTTCCCTACTAATTACTGTAAGCTATTTATGCTAATCATATCCTTGATGCAAACACATCACCTTTCAGTGGAGTAAGGTGCCAAAGGCCATAGAACAGGCTTGTTTTTGGTGTGTGTGTGTGTGTGTCATACACTGATGGCTTTATTTGTGATTTTATTTATTTATTTATTCATCCAATTTTTTGACAGAATTTTGTGTGTGATTTGACACACTGTTGACTTCATTAATATTTTTTGTTTTGTAATCAGGTACACTGTCAGCTTTATTTGGCTTTTACTATTATAATACTAGAAGATAGATTTACAGTAATAACACACTTCATGGTACCAGTTCTGTTTTGCTTGCTAGTACATGGTTCTTTGTACCCCACAATGTAGTGTGTCCATACAAAAAGCTCCCTTTACCCTCTCTAAAGAGGAAGGACATAACTCAAAAGGCAGTTAAAACAACACATTAAGACAGAGCTTTCCATTGGTCATATCTAGTAATGATACACCCATATCCAATCTAGGAAGATTTATGAGCATCAAGTCATGAAGAAGACAGAGATTGCATTGAAAAGAAAAGAAAGGAAAAAAAAGAAAAAAAAAAGAAAGAAAAAATGCTGACGGGCCATTGGGCTCAGCCGCCTCAGTCATCCTCTCTGTTTATTTCCAGTCAAATCCACCAAAACTTCATTTGCCAGAAGAGCCCAACCTGAACTAAGCCTCATAGATTAAAAACTTATTTTACATTTAGCGCTTAGATTTCTCCCAAAGCGCTTTACAGGACTATGAATGATTTGTTCTTTTCCTTTTTTTCTTCCTTATTTTTCCACCCCTAGCATTTACATTAATTTCCCTTAATCTTGTGTGTTTATGAATATTATATCCTCTCTCTCTCTCTCTCTCTCTCTCTCTCTCTCTCTCTCTCTCTCTCTCTCAGTTTTGTGCCTGTGTAAACTTGAATTTGTCACCCTTAGATTTTTGTCTTCCACTGTCACTTACATTAACTGAACTGTGTTCATATGTGAAAGATTTGGCCTAAAAATGCCACACATGCATGCACATGTGCACACACACACACACACACACACACACACACACACACACACACACACACACACTCACACTCACACACACACACACACTGTTTGAATTGTTGTGGGTGTACATCAACAAGGAAACAAACCCTGTGGACCAATGCTGTACATGTCCATTGGCTTTGATGTCACAGATTTACAGACTCAAACATACAACAAAACACATTTCTTTTGTTCTAACATGAGAATACAGCCGATTTGATTTGAGGATTACATTCTGCTGAAGGCAACCACAGCTTGGAATCAATCTGAATTCTTCAGCTTTTTCTTTCTTTCTTTCTTTTTTTTAATTCTCTTTTGGTAATTGAAATTGCATGGTCCAAAGCCCAGTTTAATATTGTTTTAGTGTACCCCAGGTCGCTAGAACCAGTGTGTCGGTTGGCAAGGGAGGGGTGTAATTGGTAGAATTCCTTTAACTTGGAGTTGATTAATTTCCAATGAATGGATGAATGAGGACAAAACACAGGCTGTGTTAAAAAAAAAAAAAGAATTTCTATTAAGGTCTGTAATGAACATAATTACCTTATTACGTCTGATTTGCATAAATAGTTTGAAATGAATCAGTTTGCACAGTGCTTTTGAGTTGAAATGTGTGTTACTCACACACTCACACACACACACACACACACACACACACACACACACACACACACACACACACACATGCATGCATGCACACAGACACAAGCTTTCACTCTTTTCAGATACACATATGCACATGCACACTCATATGAACCAAGACAGATACCATGGTTGTGACTAAAATAATATATTAGCCCAATTAAAAGCCATATCTGACAGAACAATAGCTGGGCCAAACAATAGAGAAACTGGAGACAAATTTGAGCTGCAGTAATGTACAGTCTTTCTCATCTGTGCATATACAGTATTTCCTCTCTTTTTCTGTGCTGTTTCCACACAAATCAAACAACGATTCCACAATGGCTTTCCTTTCATCAGGCCGTGGCAGCATGAGGAACTGTGCACCAGTGTATCTGTTCTCCCAGGGGCTTTTTTGGGTGTTTCTTTATTCATTTGTGAGTTGTTTTCATTTTTATTTTATTTCATTATTTTTTTAATGTGGTTTTTCGGAAAGTGGTTTTCCTGTCCTGACACAATTTTACAAACAATGTCTCAATAGCCAGGGAATCCTAACACAGTGATCTGCTGATTCTGGGGCTCATGTGTCTAAAATGCTTGTCCAATGCAGATGAAGGTGGGAGAGAAATGACTGTAGCATTATGCATTTGCATAAACAATGGTGCCTAGGCAAAAATATTGTGCCGCTGAAAGAGCAAATGATGCCATTAAATCTGCTGCTGATTGGACTGGATAGATTCAGCTGCATCTCCGTATGGTTTTAAACTTGTCAGACATATAATGATTTTTAGTGGTGTGATGGAGATGTGTTGAGACAACATTTCTGACAGGAGCTTTTACGTTCACAATGACTCATACATATTCATTTTTATGCATCTATATATGATTGCCTTTTACACCAGCATATCAATAAGAAAATCTCATGCCCTTGTGCCCTCCAATTATTTGTGAAACTTTGATGACATGCGCAGTGTGTCTGAGTGTGCATGTGTGCATGTGTGTGTGTGTGCACGGTGTGTGTGTGTGTGTGAGAGAGAGAGAGAGAGAGAGAGCGAGAGAGAGAGCGAGAGAGAGAGAGAGAGAGAGAGAGAGGGAGAGGGAGAGAGGGAGAGACAGAGACAGAGACAGAGTGAAAAAGAGACAGGCAGAATACAGCTTTTTTCTCTGTTTTGTACTGAACACCACACAGTTCATGCTGGTATACGGGAGCTGTCCATGGTGCTGAAACCGAATAACTGACGTAGAACTTAAACACAAGCCATTTGATGAATTCACTAGGCCACATCTGAAAGCAGCATCAGTGCCATGAAAGCCTTGTCTGTGTTTTAGATGATTTGCCTGATTGATGACTCATTGCTGTGCTGAGATTTATGATAATAAAGAAGGGGTTTAGAACATCCCTGGAGGAACTGGTGAGGTGTTGGGAGGTTTATGGAGAGTGTGGGAGATGGTGGACACAGTTCTGTCCTCTTCCACAGCCCTGTTGTAATTATTGCCTTTCATTCTGTATGAGCTTAATCACATATAAGGAATATGGAGGGAACATATGGCAGGAGAGGTATAATTAACTCTCATGAAAGCTACAACCTGGCCACGGAGGACATTTTCTCTTCAGAGCACTTTAGCACTTTAAGGGAAAAAAAAATAAATAGAAGAAGAAAATACAGTAGCTTTTCTCATGGAAGTGAGAATAAGAAACATAATAGCCTAACTAGTAACACTGTCAGAAGAAGGACTATCTATAAAACATTATATGATATATATTATATTTATAGTCGATGTATAAATAATACACAATCTGATGTTACTGTGCAAAACATCGGTGCATATGGCATCCTTTTAAGTGCATTAGGATATTCATATAAAGCAATGACTAACCCTGGAATTTGATTTAGTAAAAAAAAAAAAAAGAAGAAAAGAAAAAAGAAAAAAGAAAGAGTCAAGGATGTTTTTTTTGTCTAATTGTTAAACGAGGATGTGTCTTACCCATTTGACTAGTAAACAGGGATATTTCAGCTATCAAAAAAGTCTAGGTATTTATAATTTATTTCATCTATTTATCTGACAAGGCCAAGGACAAAAATCATTTAAAATGTAAATGATTTCTTTTTCAAGTAGACTTATCAAACATCACCATTATGTGTGATCCGAGCTGAGCAGCAGACATTAATGCAGCTCTACTGTCTCTCTCTTTCTCTCCACCGGCTCCTTTTAGCGCCTCTGTCTTTTTATCTCAGTTTAATTGAAATTCTGCGGGGGTCACTATTACATTCAAAATGATTTGTTTACAAGTGCCTAAGGCTAGAGATTTGGCTAATTAAGGCTACACTGGGGCTTCATCAGGGATGTGACATTTGATGTTGGTGAGAAGTGCTGAAACAGCTGAAAAAGTCAAACTCACAAAGGGACAGAGACGCTTTCAAAATGAGGGATTTTTTTTTTTTCCTTTTACACTGTCCCTCTATCCTGCACGATTCAGCTGGAATGGATGCCTTTGAAGTCATGCAGAAGCTTCTGAGCGTTCTTTCTTTCTTCTTTCTCTATCACTTTTTACTTTGCAAAGTTTAGCACTGTGATGTCTAGATTTATTTATTTACTTTTTGGAAGGAGAGCGAGAAGCTGTTCAGATGTGTCTCCTGTACAGTTGCTTCATTGTAATACAGATCTTTAAATTTTTAATATTAAACATTACATCTTTGCATGTTTGCATGCATTTTGCATTTTTTCTGGTAATTACATGTTTGTGACAACAGCACAATTTTTTTTATTTATTTATTGTCATTGTAGCGGATCTCTGAGGATTTGCTGATGTTTACTTCAGGCTACATGAAATACAAAAAGCTACAGGTCAGATCAGGGCAGCTAAACAGAAACAGTACTGATTCTACTCATTTGTGCGAGACATATCTTACCTTCAAATACTTCCTTTCATTGGGAAATGGCTCTGAATCTGTTAGATCTTGACTGAATCCCAAAAAGTGTCACATTTTTCTCCATTCCAATGGGTCCACTCTGTTTTATTCTACCCTAGAGGCTGTTTCAGCTACAGCTACATGGAGAACATAGCCAACCTGTTTCTCTCGGCCGCGCTGTTTTGGCTTCCCTCCGATTCAGCGACACTCAGACACCAGAATAATAAACCACATATTCCAACCCTAACATCTTTTCAATTATTTCCCCAGAGAGCCAAATGGGAAAATGCTATCTCGCATCAAAAATGCATGTGGACCTCAGCACGGGAACAGGGGATGGTATCTGGTGTCCAACGCCACTGAGCCAGCATTGTTTTGCCTGTGAGTCAAACATTCACTTATTTATTTTCATATATTCTGGATGTAGAGATACATCTCTGAGTCCGAGAGAGCTAGAAGGGGGAATCTGACACACTTCTCACATTTTTGAAGTTGGATGTGATTAAACTCAGAGAGAGAACACAGACAGTGTTTCACAGGACTCGTCACATTAGATCGTCACTTCTCTCTCCCTGATAACTGCCTTTACTGCAAATACACAGAGCCCAGAATATAGAAAATCTGACCTAATGCGCTGAGACAGTTACAAACCACCTCCAGCACATTTTGACTCATTTACTTATAAGACATTTCATAGTCAAAACCAAGTTTACCCGGGTCAAACCAAAACTGTAAACATATATATACATGGCTGTGATGTTTGAATAAAAAATACGTACACAGTAATATAATAGATCACGAGAGTCTATCATTTCTCCTGCTTCTCCTGTCATCCTGCATTATTTCTCCTGTCTCGGTGTCACCTCGCAACATCTCACTGTGACTTCATAACCTCTCTCTGTGACTTCATAACCTCTCTCTGGAACCTCATAACCTCTTTTTGTGACTTCAGAATCTCTCTCTGTCACTTTAGAACCTCTCTCTGGAACCTCATAACCTCTTTTTGTGACTTCAGAACCTCTCTCTGTGACTTTAGAACCTCTCTCTGTGACTTTAGAACCTCTCTCTGTGACTTCATGACGTCTCTCTGTGACTTCATAACATCTCCCTGTGACTTCATTAAAGACCTTTATAATATCATTCATAGTGTGTCATTAGGAAACTGTTGAACTCCTTTGGAGGGGGGGTCACATAGTTAGCAATTAGTATATTAAAAATGAGTGATTAGTTTATTGATAGCATGTTAATGGGGAGGTTATATAACGTGAAGAAATGTATTACGCTGCGAGGAAACTGCTTCAGTGCTCTGTTGGCATCACTACTTTCTCCCTCCTCCTTCCTTACGCTGTCCCGCACTGCTCATTTTTCAGACACTTCCACTTCCATTTACATGCATTAGAGTTAAGCCATAATTCGTACTGTTACTTTTGACCTTTTCAGCAAAGCCTTAAAGACAGTCTAACAACTCCCCCAGTCCTTTACTCTGACAAGGAGGGTTAAAAAAATCTAGATGAAGTGACAAAGCAGCCAGCGTGAGTGTGTGTGTGTGTGTGTGTGTGTGTGTGTGTGTGTGTGTGCGTGTGTCTCGTGTTGCATCCGTATGTATGCACGTGTCTTTTACAGCGCATATAAATGCCTGCATGTGCACATGTATATGTTTACATGTGCGTGCGCGTGTGCGTGTGCATGTTTGTGTGCATGTGAGAGAGAGTAAGAAAGAGAGAAGGAAGGAGAGAGAGAGCAATAGGTGTTTCTGTATAGCACCATTTTCCTAGGACTTGAAGAGTCATGAGTGTGATAGCTGAGATGACTGCATGTCTCTTAGACTTCTGATAATCTACATATGAACCCGCAGGACTTCACCAGGCCTGTGCTGCGCTCCAGGCATCAGGCTGACAGGAACACAGACTCAGTGGAAGAGAATGAGACACTGATCCAAATGAGACACAGAAAAAGAGAGAGAGAGAGAGAGAGAGAGAGAGAGAGAGGGAGAGAGAGAGAGAGAGAGAGAGAGGGAGACAGAGAGAGACAGAGAGAGAGAGCAGACGTGTAGACTGATCTGAACAGCAGGGAAAACCCCAGGGTACAAACATGCAGCCAGCCAAGAGGAGCCTGAAGAAATCTGAACACACACACACACGCGCACACAAACACAGACACACACACACACAGCCCGATGACAAAAAGTTAACTTTTCATTTCAACCTCCAAGTCCTCAACATACATTTATCCCATCACACATCTTTCCAGCTTACATTTATTCTGAGTGATCCTTTGGACACAGATACTTGACATGACATTTTACTGTAATCTAATAAAAACATATTAAAATTCATTTTAAGCTCCACAAAAGTTCAATTAATAATGAATGATATTGAAGGAATTTTTTTTATTGTTATATCACTTGTCACTTGACTTGTGGTGTGACTGAAAAATATAGGAAATGTAAACATCAGCAAAATACAGTTATTCCTGAAATTGTATTTAAAGGCCATTGGTATTATTTCATAGGCATCTACTCTCCCGAATGATACGCTTTGATATCGCTGATTTTGATTACAATTTATTATATACTGTAAGCATGACACAAAATATCCATATTATGAACGAGCGGTTTTATGGACATCAGTGGCTGGTTTTTTTTGTCAGACCATCACCAGGAAGTCTGTCACACATTTGAAATGTGGATGTTGAAGGTGAAAAGGTGAGTCTTCATTTTCTGTTAATTTGGAAATTTCATCATTTCAGGGGAACCACTGATTTGTCCATTTTCTTTTGTCCTGTAGTTTGATGCATCAACACTATAAATGTAAAATGATGAATGATTTAATTATACAGACAGCAGCAGATATACCCAGGTACCTATAGATGACGGGCTAAATCTATTTTAAAAATAAATTTTCCACTAGCTTGTTAGGGCAAGAGCAGCGAGGTGCCATGTGAGGAAAATGAAGGGGTAGAGATGGTGAAGAATAGCATGGAGAACTGGAGTTGGGGATAGAGGAAACGGGGGAGGAAACAGGGGGGAGAGGCGAGGGGGAGGATAACAAATGGTTGTGATTAAAATGAATGTTTATGTTCAATGGTGTCATTGTTCACTATTTTTATGTTCACTGTTTATTCTTTTTTTACACAAGACAATGAAAGTTTTTTTTAATGTTACTTTTTATTCATAACAAAAATTATGATCCCAAACTGAATGACATTGTTTCTGTATTCAATACATAAACTAAGTTATACTCTCTTCTTCCTCTACATTGCCTTGTCTTCTGTCCTGTACACTGACATTATGTCCTGAGGTGTGACAGGTGTAAGTAGAATAGGAAATAAAAGTGTTTTATAAATAAAATAAAAGGATTCAATTCGTTTACTCACAGAATATTTCACAAAACACTGCATCTTCATTAAACAAGGAATATGACGCATTAGGAATATGGTTTGAACATATTACAAAAACTGTTTGTGAAGTTTGTGAAGCAAAAATGCTGGTATGTCAAGAAATGAACTGGAAAATAACTATATATTGTAAACATATGCGAAATTTTTATGACATGTTTAAAAGGTTTTTTTTGTTTTGGTTTGGTTTTTTGGGGGTTTTTTTACAGTGTACTTGATCTATCCTTGGATGTAGCCGGGGAAAGGGATGTCTGGGCTACCCTCCTCAGCCTGCTGCCACCGCAACCTGGTCCCAGATAAGCAGCAGAAAAGGGATGGATGGATGGATGGATGGATGGATGGATGGATGAATGAGCTAGCCTTAAAATTTAATTATCATTTTAAGTATTTTCAATCAAATCTGAGGTGTTGACAGAAAAAGCTGATTAAAAAATGGTGAAATGCAGTGAAGCTACACACACACACACATACTTGTAACATCTCATATCTGTGTGTAATCTCATTTGTTTAGCTGAAAAACATTCTGAATGTAGGCATCAGTGGTACCTCATATGTAAAATACCATGCACAAAACACTCCATCACTCATCCCCGATCATGGTTCTCCATCTTAAGCACTATCACTTGACTGGTTAACCATACAATAACACACACAGAGCACTGTTTACTGCTTCCATGTTATGTATTTTACCAAAACACTGTTAGTGTTGCTAGTGGCTATAGAATACTGTGTTAAACACTGCGAAGAATGTTAATGTGGGACTAAATCAAAGAGAAGACTGCATGTCTTGGATAGGCCCATCAGGGTACATCAGATCATGGTTGTGTGTGTGTGTGTGTGTGTGTGTGTGTGTGTGTGTGTGTGTGTGCACCTTCATGCACATGTTATAATTAGAACTAGCATGTCAGCTCGGACTATTTTTCTGAGAGTGTATGCATGCAAGTCTGTAGCGTTGTGAGTGTGTGGGTGTGTGTGTGTGTATACAGGTGTGTGTGTGTGTGTGTGTGTGTGTGTGTGTGTGTAGTAACCTAGGTAACCACATCAGACACTCAGCAAATGTGATGTGCACAGTGGTGCTTCCAGGGTTCAGGGAGAGGGGGATTGTGGGAGATGGAAAGAAAACATCGCTGACGTTTCTCTTCTCGCCTGTCACCTCTCTGAGACCGATGCTTTAGGCGGCAGGAGAGAAAGGAGAGAGATAGAGACAAAAAGAGAGAGAAAGAGGAGAAAAGGAGAAGAACAGATCCCGACAACCCCATGTCTCATCACATCTATATGATATGATCCCACTGACCTTTGTATCCCACTGACCTTTGTATGTAGGCTACTCCTATATACACCTTAAATGCACTCTCTCTCTCTCTCTCTCTCTCTGTATATGTATATATATATATATATATATATATATATATATATATATATATATATATATATCATGCTATCCTTGGAAAGGAATGATGTATGCATGTAACTTGAGTGTGTGAATGTGTGTATGCATGCATGTGTGTGTGTGTGTAGTCATATGATGTCATATGACTGATATATATATATATATATATACATACACACATTCACACACACACACACACACACACACACACACACACACACACATATATATTTATTTATATATATATATATATATATATATATGAGTATGTATTATTTGTAAAGGTCTGTGCTTTTTACTTTTGGAGAAGTTTGTGCATGCATGTGTGAGTGTGTGTCTGTGTTTGTGTGTGTTTGAGTGTGCACATTTGTGGGTCTGTGTGTGTGAGAGGTGGTTGGGGCAGAGACAGAGAGAGAGAGAGAGAGAGAGAGAGAGAGAGAGAGAGAGAGAGATCTCCTTTTGTCTGTGTGATGCTCTCAGATCTATTAAATCTCCCGTGCTCTCCTGCTGACACCTCACCCTTCTTAATCTACAGTCTGAGACCCAAACAGCCCCCCCCCCCTTCTCTCTCTCTCCTTTTTTGCTGGATTTTATTTTATGCGCCTTGCTCAGCATGTCCTGTATTACACACAAAGCTTTTATCTCATTTGTGAGTTTCAGTAATTTAGAGTGTAACATATTATCATATTATTAGCTGACTAACTCCTCAGCATTGCAATGTTTTGAATGTGTTTTCCAAACATTAAATCCTCATTGTATCTTGGGCATCAAGGCAAAAACTGGTTCTCAGACATCCCTGTCCTGATCATAAGAGAAATTTTTGAAAGTGTCAGTTTTGGAAAAGCATGACGTGACACTACACACTCTCTCAACGAACTGTCACTTTGCCTGTAATGAGAGAGCTTCACACAACTTCGTAGGGAAGAGACCCTGGAAACGTTCACACCGGAAACAAAGGGAAAGTAGAACAGGTATGCTCCTTATAATATAACAATATTTGTAATATTGTTTTTTTTTATTTTATTTATTTATTTATTTTTTTGTGCATGATTGTGATGTCACCTATGGTAAGACAATGCACTGGTCATCCACAATGCACTGGACTGAATCTGTTATCATTTTACACACAAGCCCATATAGTTAGCATGCACCAGTAACAACACTTATATAAATAGTGGGACATTAAGACCCAGGGGAGACGCGTATCAAGTGATAGTTTGCTTTTAGAACATATACAGTAAAACATTCAGGCTGAGGGGCACGCCTCTGCAAGATTGCATGGTTTGCGGGTGATTGACACACCTGCTGATCTAGAACGCCACACTTTTATGAAACTTACCTGTTCCATGGCCATATGGTGTGGTGCCAGGAAAGAGGGTCCGTTCTGGTGTTATCGTGAGCCCAGTGTCGATCTCTGTTTTGTTCCGCGATGAATTCGTCAGTGCTTCGGACAGGACACTAAAGTTGGGGACGGAAGTTGCGCCAAGAGTTTGGGCATAGAAGCCTCGTACTACTAGACAAGCCGGCCCTATGAAACAGCGGTTGCAGCTGAAGGTGGCTATGGCTGTGGTGTGTCGTAGCTGTTACCCCAAATTAGTGTTTTCCAACTGTTTCCCCCAAATTTGTGTTTTCCAACCGATTTTTTCCAAAGTCGGGTTTTTCCCCATTCGTGTTTTTTTTTTTTTCCTTAACTGAGATTTTAGTATTGTCGAATGTTGCATCGGAAACTTATTACGAGCTCTGACGTAGGGGTTTATGTAGGTATACATTACAGCATACAGGCTATCTTGCGGGCAGCGTGTAATTAATTTGTTAAAACTGTTTTAGTCGAGGCATGGGTAATCACTAAACGAATTCCCTTCAGTGAGTCCCTTATGTAGTATGATGATAATAATAACATCCATTCTTATCATTATGATGCTTATTATTATGATTATTATAAATATTAGCAATACTATTAATAGTTCACCTTTCTTCTTCTTCTTCTTCTTCTTCTTCTTCTCCTTCTCCTTGCCATTGTCATGCTGTCTTGGAGCCCAGCCATCTCTTCTCCTCTCATTAAGTCAGGTCTCCACAGGAGCAGTGCTCAGTATATGCAGTGGGGCCATGGTGGGCATGGTTCCTGTTGGTTTACAGAGTGCAGTGTTTATATCTAGTGTGCTGTGTGTATGTGACTTCTGATTTTGACTGAATGTATTATTTATTTGGGTTATGCACAGTGAATTGCTTCAGTAAGTGTGGAGTGGTGATATCTTAAGACTTGGGTCCCATCCTAGTAGGGTGCTATCTTATGTATCTGCCTTTGTGGTCCTGCACTAGCCTATTAGGTGTATGCCTCTGTGTTGAAAGCATTGTATCATTTGCCTCCTACTCACATCATTTGCACCGCCTGGCCAACTACTTTATGTTTTTTTTTATTATTATTATTTTAATTCTGTATTTTATTGTGATACAAATAAAAGGAAGTAATCCATACACCTGTCGTGCACTCCTGAACTGTGTTTTTCATGTGTTTGTAGTGGGGGACTCCAGTCTATAGTAAGACCAGAGGAGTCTTACAGCAGTGGTGTAGTTTAAACCACAGATCACTTATTAGGTGATATCGACCACACATAGATAATATTTAGTATTAGTAGACATTAGTAGACATTTATTTTGGTCCTGATTAACATTTATAACAAAATGAATGCACATAGAAATAAATAAATAACAATAAGGCATTAAGGTAATGGGAAAGACCAAAAAAAAAAAAAAAAAATTGACCTGCAAGGTGTAGGCTGAAGCTTTAGCTTATTATACCAACCCTTTTTCAGCAACATATTCTAATAGGCAACCCTTTCGCTACTAGGTTTAGACAATACAAAGGCAAAGCAAAACAGAAGCAAAAATCAAGAATTCAAAATGTTTCATGCACAATAATGATCATACTAATGACCATATGCTGATGATATTTCATTAAAAAAAAAAAAAAAAAAACGCTCCATCTTCACTAGAATGTAGATTTTTGTTTAAAAGAAAAAAGGTCCATTTTGGGCATTTTAGTGTGTTTTGGGTAAGAGAGACAGCCTCTGACTGAGTAGAAGTGATGAGTTGTTTTACTGACCTGTTTTCTTGTGTCTCTAGTTTAATTAAAAACGCGCAGTGCTGTGAACGAGGATGACTCGGGGCCTGTTTCCTTTGGCTTTTCCCTTTGTGATCGAAAAAATTATTTATTTAACACGCCTCACAAGCATAATGTTATATATTATTACCGACCAGTGGTAACATACAGTGCTCATTTGCAGTGATAATTTACAATGACTATTTACAGTGATCACTTACGGAGATAACTCACAGTGACAGCCACTGTAACCTGTGCTTTCTCTCTCTCTCTCCTCTCTCTTTTTCTCACTCTCTCACTTTGAGGGATCAGAAGATGGGACCAAGTGTTGTTGTGTTTCCTTGAGAAAAAGATAAAAACAACAAGAACAACACACACACACACACACGCACACACATTTTGTCTGTCACCTTTTCTTGCAATGGAGGAGGCCCATTTTTCCCCGGCAGTGTAGAGAAGGGGAGGACAAACTCATAGCCAGGGGGAACAGTAATCCAACAACAGAAAACCCAGCAATGATGTAAACTCACCCAGACACGCTCATAGTGATACTGAAACACACACACGCACACACACACACACACACACACCCCTACAGACATGCACACACACAAAGAAACAGATAAGCACAAACAGATAGGCAAGGAGGCCAAACAACAGTATGAGATGATGATGGTGCACAACTGGGAAAGAGGAAGAAAAAAAATGGTGAAGCACTTCTATTTCCAAAAGGTGCCAGTCATTTAAATCAGTTATAATCAATGAGATGGCAGAGCTGCATCGGGACCAAAGCAGTGCTTTTCACAAAGCAGTGCTTTTCAGCTATGACTTTCAGTTCAGCTCAACCTGTTTCACTGTATGAAATCTACATGACAAGAAAAAGATATTGACAATGACAAAGAGAGAGACATACAGGCACATAGACACAGAGAGAGACAGACAGACAGATAGGCAAGCAGACAGACACACAGTGACAGAGAGAGACAAGTTCAGTTTGGAAGTGGTCAGTTTAATTGCAGCAGTTTCCTTATCTGTACTGCAGGCAGTGGAATAGCATAGTTGTGCATTTAAATTTCTGTGTGTGTGTGTGTGTGTGTATGTGGATTTTATGACCCGCACTAAGCCTTGACAGCTGGTGATGAATGGTGTGCTGTACCTTCTTTAACATCAGAATCATTACTGTGCTCACAGAGTGCTCCCCACTCACTTTAATGCCATTATTTACAGCCGCAAACTTTGGATGTGTTTGTTCACACTGGAGCATATGTACGGTAATCTCCTGAGCAGATGTAATCTCCGAATATGGATGGTCGTGTCAGCGTTCCAATCTGAGATTTATAGACGGAGCCTTAAATAATGGGACCATAATTGATCCATCTGTAGATTAATCAGCATTATGATTTTTTTCCCATTAGAAAAGAACCAGAAACTGTGTGTAGAGATGGTTCTGTTGATTTTGACGGATGTTTAGAGTATTATTGTCTGGTTTTGCTGGAGTGGTTTGGTTGGACCAATGAAAAATGGTGAAACCCTGCTAAGTCAGATCCTGCCAAAACATATGTGGAAAACATTACTGTCAGTGAGCC
The DNA here is from genome assembly GCF_902362185.1 of Chanos chanos. Taxonomy (NCBI): domain Eukaryota; kingdom Metazoa; phylum Chordata; class Actinopteri; order Gonorynchiformes; family Chanidae; genus Chanos; species Chanos chanos. The sequence continues at coordinate 25,827,443 of NC_044501.1, read as the reverse complement.
CTTCTGTAAAACTCTGTGTGGAGTTTGATATTATTCTGTTTTTTTTTTTTTGTTTTTTTTTTTCATTTGTTGTTGTTGTTGCTTTGTTTTTCCTCAGGAAACGAAGTGAGAATCTTTGTCTTGTGTTGCACTCCAGTGTGTCCTGTATCTGTTCTGTGATTTTTGAGTCTGGTGACGGGAGAGGCCACAGGGAGTCTCTGACGTCATAGTATTGCTTGTGAAAGCAGAACTCAGGAGTGTGTTTAACAGCGTGTTTGGAGTGTTCTCATCTGGGAATACAGGAACATCCCGAGGAGAAACTGAAACCTGTTCTCCAGGTCATTTAGAATGGCTTTAGATAGTCCCGTCTCATCCAGAACCAGAGAGAAGTCACCAGACCCCCAGGACATGGTCCCATCCAGAACTAGGTTCCAGAGCTGAAAAAAGGTGGAGAGGCTTAAAGGGACGCCTTGGCTCCTAATATAAAACTCTCCAGACTCAAGAAAAAGATTTTATTTCACCCCCTCCAAGCTTATGGAGTAACTATATCCTGATGCAGTTTTCCATTTTTGTTTATTTGGCTTTTATTTCACCATGGTTGCCATAGAACACAACTGGATCTGTTTTATTCTCCAACTGCTCTGACTAGGAGTCAAACCTGTAACCTTGTGGTTTGTGGTGCAGAACACAAACCCATTAGCATGGCTGTGCCTAGACAACACTGCCCCTGATTCTCTGAACTGCTTCAGTTTGCAGAGACCCACACACCTGAAATTTAAGCGCCAACTATCTGGCCTCTTTTCAGCTCTGTTAGAGATAACATTCTGCTAGAGAAAGTCACCTAGCACCATGCTAATTACCCAGGCTCCTGTACTGTAGACACAGATTGGAAATTAGTATTCGTCTTAATATAACTGATCAGTGTAGCTGCTTTACGACTGCAGGGTTTGAGTTTTGTTTTTTTTTTTTCTCAGGTGTTTTTATTAGTTCCTCTCCCTGGAACACTGTTTAATTTATTACTGTCTGCAATACCCAAGCCTCAAACATTTTCCTGGGTTTTTTTTGTTTTTTTCTGTGCCATGTTAGTGGTGCTGAGCTTTGCCGTGGCTTCAGTAGTTGTTTGTTCTGTTTGTCTGGGCCTGGTTCCAAGCGCTCCATTAGAAGTCCTGGTCCAGGTGTTTTCTGATTAAATGAATGAATGGAAGCACTAGGCTGCCTGGGCTTTTGTACCAACTTTATCATGACCCTTTCACTCCTGCCAGATTACTTATATTTAACATCTCAACCCCACAAACACACACACACATGCACACACACACACACACACACACACACACACACACACACGCACGCACGCACGCACGCACGCTAGCACACGCACACACACACAGACACACACACACACAGACATACACACCTCCCAGGTTCCCTACTCTCTCATCAGAGAAAGACAGAAATGGAAAGACATGTGACTGTGGAGTTTTACACAGCTCAGAATAACACAGCCAAGGTCAAAGGCATCTGATAGGAGAGAAGGCTCCAAAATGATCAGAGGAGGAGGAAATCGGGATTTTTTTCTTTTTCTGGAGGGAGGGGGGCAGCTGTCTATCACCCCGGTCAAGTCTCTTCCTGTTCGCCTCAAACGTAGGGAGGGGAAACGCTTGAGGAAAGAGAGAGAGGGAAGATGAGAAAGAGAGAGAGAAGGAAGGATGATTGAAAATAAGATAGGGAAGAAGAAAATGGAGACAAAGCTTTCTCTCCAGGAGCAGGAGCCTGGAATAAAATGTGAAAAAAAAAAACAAGGGGTGTAGGCAGAGAGGAGGAACATGGGAAAATGAACAATGCCCTCACTCATGTGTCGTGAAAGATGGAGGAAAAAAAATTAAATTTGGAGGAGAAAAGAGCAGAGTATGTTCCTTAAAGCTAGCAGATACACTGAGGAGGGCCAAACATTAGCTCACACTGGCCTTGTGCCCTTTGAATGAAAGGAGGACATAAAGAGAGAGAGGGATACAGTTAGTGGTGTGTAAAAAAGAAAAGAGGACAGGGAAGGAGAGGAGTTACCCTGGATTTTTGAGGCGTTGCGTAAAACTGTAATACAAACGCTGAAACTGGACATAGCCCATAGCGCACAGCTTTAGCAGTTCTGACTGCTCTGAACCTCTACACACTCTGCTTAAAACAGGGGAGGAAAACAAGAAGGCAAGAGGAGGGAGGTAGAGAGAGAGAGAGAGAGAGAGAGAGAGAGAGAGAGAGAGAGAGAGATAGGACGGTGAGTGAAAGACATAAATGGCAGAGAGAGGCAAGAGAACTGTGAAAAGGAAACAGAAATGGAGGTGGTGACAGGGTTAGGTTCACATCTCTGTTTTCCCCTCCTCTCCCTCTCTCTCTCTCTCTCTCTCGGGCGCATGCGTATCTGTGGGCAGCCCAGTCTCAGGGGGATGCTGTAGAGTGCTGAGACTGCAGCCAGTGATGATTACCGAGTTGCGGCCAGGCCTACTAATCAATCTCAGCATGTTGCCATTTCCTCATTTGGCTTTTCCCCTTTGATCACTGTGAACCGGCTACAGCCAGGTGAGGCTGTAATGGAGTTCCTCTCTAATTGTAGCAGAGGTGTCTCGCCGGAAAGGGATAAGGAACTATTTGGGTATGTGTGTGTGCGTGCATGCGTGTGTGCGTGTGTATATATTTGTGTGTTTGTGTGTGTGTGTGTGTGTGTGTGTGAAACAGAGCAAGCAAGAGAGAGAGAGAGAGAGAGAGACAGACAGACAGACAGACAGACAGTTATTTAAAATTAGACTGCAAGTAGACAGAAAGGCAGAAATGTAACACAAAAGTGCAAGATGAGGAGATTTCAGAGAGGGGAGGAAGTGGTGTTAGGGAGATGGAAAGAGAGAACAGAAATGTATGTGTGTGTCTGTGTGTACATCTATACATGCAGGAACACTCATGATCAGGTGCTCATAAATGTTGACACACACCCTTACATCCTAACACAGGGTGAGAGGATGGTGTTCTCATATCATAGTGATGATGAGAGATGCAGATCGCCGTGGAGACAGTGACTGGGAAAATGCAGTCTCAGCGTTCTGTGTCACATCTCAGCCTATTGATTACACAGACAAGTCTGTTTGATGGATCAGTATAAAGAACAGTAATGAGGGGTATCCAGGATCCACCGTGCTTATACAGTGTCTTTCTCTCTCTCTCTCTCTCTCTCACACACACACACACACACACATTCAGAACCATGGAGGGAAGTATGGAAACATGAGCCTCTGGTGTTTGGGCTGGAGCTGAGAACAGGGAACACACAGTATCTCCTCACGTGTTGACCTTACAGCGATATTATAATGACAAAGGCATTCTGTCAGAAAGAGAGAGAGAGAGAGAGAGAGAGAGAGAGAGAGAGAGAGAGAGAGAGAGAGAGAGAGAGAGAGCGCACAAATGGCTATTGACAATAAACAAAATGGCTGGTGTGTGTGTGTGTGTGCGTGCGTGCATGTGTGTCTGTGTGTGTGTGAGTTTGTTTGTTCATACTCCAGTTGTGTTCTAGGATGCTCTCGGCTCTCATCAGTTTACTGCAGTTAGATGAAAAATGCACCAGGGGAGATTCCATTCTCTCCGTCACTGGCCATAATGATACTCATCAACTACACTACCCATAATGCTCTGGCCATTAATTTCAGCTTCACTGCTGGTGTGTCACAAAGGATGACAGTATTACAGTCAGCTCTTCAAATTAATTTGTGTGCTTCACTTCTCTCTGAAATTTGTTTCTGAGAATATACAGACAAGGGAAAAATTAAAAAAAAAAAAAAAAGTCCCTCCAACCATTACACTAAATCTGAAAATGACCATTTCACACTGTTTGGAGAGATTGTTTATTAGTTTTCAAGATCCTACCTTTCATAGAAGAGCTGTGTCATTCTGCTCCCTCTGATTTGAGTGAAGTCAGTTTCAGGAGTTTTACAGACTGCACACCTCTGTCTAACGAGCTAATAAACTCCGACACAGAGCAGTTTCACTCCAGTCTCTTAGCAGAGAAATGTCTGGCCTTGCCATCACCATACAGAACATGGTCAGGGGTGAACTGAGCCAGGATTACTGGACACAGACGGACAACATGGTAAAACTGGGATTATAGCGCTGAATTATATGCATAACTAAAAGAAAACTGGCTCAGGTTGTGTGTGTTGTCCTTTCACTGATTTTTCAGACGTAATCATCATTGCACTGGCATATTCAAGTTCTTTCTTGTTAAATTCTGTATGTACTGGTTCCATCTGTTGCTTAATTATAGACTAAAAGAGCAGAAGTAATTTTAAAAATCAGACATCATGAGAAAATTACTGAAAGTTTCCTGACCCCATACAGGTTTAATTACCCTTTAAATCCACTCTTCAGTTAAAGTCTGTCTGCCCTAAACTGTCTTTATCGTTCATACAGAGTGCTCTGCATTCCAGCAGCGTCTCTGAAGTCCGGCCTTCTGGTTTCTTCCTGTCACTCATTTACTCATCTCTGACTTTTTTTTTCCACCTCAAACTAACATTCCAATCAGAAACTGAACTTGGCTAACTGGCTATTTCTTTCTGGTGATAACTGGGGCTGAAGACATATGCTACACTGCATGACACAACTGCAAAGTCCAGTCACACATAGCGCAAATAAAAACACTAAAAACTCATTTCTTCTGTCCTGTCTGGAGAAAAGGCATTTATTGTTTTATTTAGGCACAAGCCACTTGTATGTGTTTTCTGACACACACCTCTGTATGATTTATGGCATAGCAGAATGCACTGGGTTGGGAGAGACATCAGGAAAACACTCCTTGCACGGTCCTTCCAGAACATGCATAGTGTTTTCACACATCCACAAGCCACATCAGGTCTTGTTCTCCACAGCCACCTTTTAACTATTCCAAATATTTTCTTTACATCGAATGGAGTTCATGTTCAGTGTAATGTTTATGGAGATTTCTGGGTTAAAATAAGAAATCCTTCAGTTTTACTTTGTCCATCACTCTGTGTTTGGACATGTGGGGGTGAACAGAGAGAACAACATTTTTTTGTCAAAATTGTAAATCTCTCTGTTTTGATAGACTGGAGGAGGCAGAATGGATTGGAAGACTGGTCTTTATAAAAACACGCAGAGGGAGAGTGGCTTTCTGCCAAGCCAGTCTGTGAAAAGAAACAAGATTAGCAAGTTCACTTCCAGCATATGCAGCCAAAAATCAGTCCATCACTGCAGTGCAGAGGGGAATGAGAAGAGGAGGGATGACAAAATCCAAACGTTTTCAATAAATGCAAAGAGTAACTGCACTAAGGGTGACTGCACTAAGGGTGCTGCGTGAGCTAGGTTTTTGGGTTTTTTTTTTTTTTTAAATTTATTTATTTATTTTTTTTCCCAATGTGTCTGAGTTGTTAGAGAGTCAAAACCGGTCACGGGCAGTGATATGGCCATGATATGGTGGTGCCAATGTTTCTGTACCAAGCGCCATGTTGGCCAAAGATCCGGGATAACAAACGGGTGCCGGTGTGGGTTCTCGAGAAAAGCCAACTTTGGTACCAAAGGTTACCAGGGCTATGCTTGGTGGGAGACTGGAAGAGAGATTGGACTGCAAACAGTTGGAAAAAGACAAGTAAATAAAACCAAATGAACTGATGACTATATGTGTAGCAACAGCATTGTGAAATCATTTGGAAAAAGAGAGAAAGAATACAGGATAACAGAGATGAGTACAGAAAGAGAATAGGAAGACAATGGAAAGAAAGAGAGACAAAGAATTACAAAGATAGAGTGATGGTGAACCTAGATAGGTTAGGGATAGATAGATAGATAGATAGATAGATAGATAGATAGATAGATAGATAGATAGATAGATAGATAGATAGATAGATAGATAGATAGAGGGGGAAGAGAGAGAGAGAGAGAGAGAGAGAGAGAGAGAGAGAGAGAGCAGGGAAAGCAGAGTCAGTTGAAGTGAATGCTATGGCAGATGGTGTTCACAGAAGCGTGATCATTTGGCATTTGTTCACCAAAGTGCTCATGGGGAAAGAGAGGAAGGAGGGAGGGAGAAAGGGACACAGTTCCACTGAATCTCACTCTCTCTGTCACACTCTCATACACACACAATTACACACACACACACACACACACACACACATAAGTACAGTCTTATCATTTTTGTGTCTGATACATTGTCATTCATCTAATGACTTGTATCCGGAAACTTCTTCAGACAGTTGCAAGTGTTAATGACAGCATATGCATCTTCAGATTGTTTTGAAGTAAAATCAGCCTTGGTAATAAACCATGTTAATTCATTAATGCTCGGAGTTGTAGCTGAAATTGTATGAAGAGGTTAAAAGGAATGACATCACCAGAGAGCAGCGCTTGCACATATCTTTAAGATGGCTTTGCATTTACTGACATTTACATTTCTTTGTTTATTGGACGATGTTGTTCAGAGTAACATAAAAAAAAGTCTGCGTAGTCAACCAGAAAAATAAACCAAGTACAACTTCCTGCAGGCACAAGGAACCAGAGGGAAGAGATGGTTACAGGCAACTTAGGGATAACTTTAGTGTCAATGCAAATATCAGAGATTGAAGGTCTGGGAGGACATACTGAAGAGTTTACACCTGCTTCTGTGTCAGAGAAGAGACACAGGGACATTTTCCTAACATATAGTTAGTGATAGCTGTCTGTCATTTTCTTTTGTTTGATTTTAATACATTGCCATTTTTTTTTTTTTTTTGCCCCAACATTGTTTACTGTGCCTGTGCTCTACCAAAAATATTCAGTATTATTATATAGATCTATTTTGGTTTGTCTTTGAACCATTTTCACAAGGTTAAAGACTGTTTAAAGCATCTTGTTCAATGAGGTCGTATAAAAAGCCTGCAGCGCACTGTGTTGTATGATTCTGATGTGATATCATGAAAGCACAGCCAAAACGACCTGTTGTCTGTGCCGTACCCGCTGCTCTCTGATGGAGACACACACCTGCTTTTGGGACCACGTTCCAGCTGCCCCGACTGACAGGACAGCCCTAATGATGGCACATTGCAGCAGGGGCTGCTGGGAAAGAGATTAGACTCACCAATGAACAGAATCACCGCTGGGTCAAATGTATGAGTGCAAAACAGGACTTTGACATCACGTTTGCCTAAAATGCACCTTCATGCCACAGAAGGCAGAGAGAACACACAGAGTCATAGAGATCACAGCCCATTACTCAAGAAACCATGATGCTTGAAATATACAACACTAATGCTGATTACAGCAATCTATTCTAATTGTTTTCATTTATGTATTTATTTATTTTCTCACTGGCTATTTGAATAATAGTAAAAGAGAAAAAAAAGAACAATGAATCATGTATTTTCGGTTTTGTGATGAAGAATAGCACATATTGCATTCCCACAGAATCTGTTCACACATGAATGGATTTGAGAATGCAAACACAAACATAGTCATCTTAAAGCAGAAGACAATCATATACACAGACAGAGAGACACAGAGAGAGAGAGAGGCATCACTGAAACCCTCTCCTCTAATGATTATGCCTCTAGGCAGTGTGTCTAATCAACTCCAAAGCTTTTTTTCTCTTTCGTGTGCATTCATTCTCCCTTTACTATTCTTCCTCTTTTTTTCCCTGCCGATCCTCTGCCCTTAAGGTTCAGGAAAGAGGTCATTTTTTTCTGAAAATGATTATGCTCCCAGCTACAATATGTCTTTTCTAACCTCTGAGAGCCTGACACAGGGGGGAACTTAGATCCAAATGTGACCGCTTGTCCTTAAAGGAGCCAGTTTTTTCTTTAATCAAAAAACCCAAACACTATTACGTTGAACCCAAACAAAAACAAAAGGGAAAAAAAGCAAAAACAAAAGAAAAGACAAAAGAACAAAAAGAGAGAGATAAGTAAGTCCAGGAAAGAAGATAATGAGAGACACTCGCAGATGAAGTTCGCACGCCAGCACCACATTTTTGCTTCCGGAAGCTCGCTCATCACTATTAGCAATTCCACTCCACGTTACGAGGCTTGAGTCGGAGAGTTTTTGGGAATGCGACCAAATTCTCATTTGGAGGAGGTTAATCCCCGTTAATGGGTTTATTTAAATTCAATAGAAGAGAATGTACGCTTGAGAATGAGCTGGGAAAAATGATTAATGTAGCCCTCAGCATTAATTGAAAGGATAGATGAGGATACAACTTCATATTTTCACTTCAGAAAAAGATGGAAATAAAGCTTGTATTTCACAGGCTAGATTCAACAGCGGTTTACTTTGTATGGTTAGGTGGTGTTAGTATAGACTACATCACTGACATGTCTCAGTTGTCTAAAGAACTGAGATGGAAATAGGTGTAGGTACAGTAGCAATCCTAACATGGGGGCACTAAAAGATGTAGGTACAATATGATTATCAAATCAGTCTCATATAAATCAGTCTCATAAATTATTAACCATCAGTTTTGGTGATTAAACACTTCAAGATTAAACTACTAAAATTAATAGAATAATCTAATTGTAACACTATGCTACAGTCTTAATGAGTACTGTAGGCAATAACACTACTAAATCTATAACACACATGAACAACCAGGCTGATGAAGGCAACCGGAGTACTTTGATGGCAGAAGCTGACATCCAGTGAATACTGCAGCAAAAACAGACAGGACAACAGTTTATTCCAAAAATACCATTTATTTAAATAAGCAACACTACTTATCAACTAATACTGATATGGTACAATCAATAATCTGCAGCAAATAGAATGATCAAGGCACAAATGACAATAAGAGGTAGTGAGGCTATGTATAGGTTTTACAGTGTAGGATTAGATGAGTGTATGAGTGGAGTGGATGCTAGAGTGAGAGAGGAAATGCGTGTGTGTGTGTGTAGCTGCACAATGAGGAGAGAAGGAGGAGCGAAGGAGAGAGACTGTGCGCAGGCGCACAGGCTAGAGGTAGGTGTGGTATGTGAGTGTAGTGCGCGAGCGTCTGGGCTAAGCACCAACGAGACTGGTGATGGGCAGCAAGTAGCGTGTGCAAGGGAGAGAAACAAAGGGTGTCAGACTTAAGAGGTAGTCTCAACTAGGCCCCAAACCCAAACTTCTACTCAACCCTTAGTTTATCCTGAAATCCCATGTTGAGGTGAGTCATGTGACGGAGAGAGTTAGAAAGAGAGAGAAAGAAAGCGCGCACGCTCTATCTAATACAGATAGTAAACAAAGAAAACATAACACACGGCCTAAGACTGAATCTCACGTGAATTACAGTGTGTACATCTAAACCACGAATGAATTCAAATAACAACACGTTCCTCACATTAACTAAACACAATTAAGACTAACAATTACCCAGATGCCAGCTTTAAGGCTGATTTATACTTCTGTGTAGGCTCTACGCGGAGCCTTCGCTGTAGCCTACACGAGTGGCCTACACCGTTGTGAGCATTTATACTTCTGCGTTTGGTGTGTCGGCGGTGCTCTGTAATGAAACCTTCAAAACGCTAGTTTGCAGTGGGATTTCTATGCCACTGTGTTGATTTCCTCGTGCGTTACAAATGATGGAGTAATGTTAAATAAAAAGTTGGAATTCAGCCCTTGCACAGCAATATCTGTAAAACAAGTTTTGCGTTCTTCTCAGTTCTTTTCCTTTCACTGCTCGTCAGCTGAAGATCCCCAGGGCTTCGTAGGTTGTACGACGATCTTTGAGGGAATCTTAATCAAAGTTCGTCGACGTCTTGAGAAATGAAAGGGGATCTGGTCGCCTTCTGTTTCTTCGAATACTGCGTGGGCTACAGCATAGTTAACCGGTTGAAATGAAACTCGGAACTGCGCGAGAGAAAGTACATTAAACTTTGGCCAGAGGTTCGGTACAAACAGCTCGTTTCGTTGTTCTTGGTTCTTCTTTCTGCAGAGTAACAGTATCTCTTTATGTGAGAGAAATTCACGGCCAGAGAGTAGCGGGTATCTCTTTATGCAGATAGGATCACTCACTAGGGACATCCACTGCCAGAGAGTAGCGGGTATCTCTTTATGCCGACAGGATCACTTGCTAGGGACATCCACTGCTAGAGAGAAAGAATTTCAATTTCACCGCGGTTTTTAAGGCGAAATTGCGTCATCACTGTATCTGGTATCTGGTTTCGCTGCTGTATCCAATATCGTTACAGTGAGGGTTGAGACGATGGGTTCAGATTACCCGTGAGGTTGAGCAGGGAATTATGAGCTATGGGTTTAGCAGCCCCTACATAGATATTTGGAACTATGACCTCTTCATCTCAAAGAAACACATCCCTGAATGGAAACAGTGTCATATATGGAAACACATCACTGTATGGAAACGGTGACTTAGCCAAAGCTGTGAAGCCATGAGGTGTGATGGGGAAAATCAGGAGATTTCTCTGAGGAGAACAGCTGGAATACGGTCCAAATATTTTCAAGAATGTGTCAAAATCCGTCTGTAATATACGTTGAACTTGGAGAACGTTTAACTCAGAGAATGACCAAGATACTATTGCCATCACTATTGTAAATCAGCTGGTCCGGCTGGCTAATCTTAAATTAGTGTTGAACTACTGATCTTCCAGCTATTCAAATTATTTTAACCACACACACGCACCCACACACACACACACACACACACACACAGACAGGGATGGAATTCAGGCTTCCTTCGTCTCACTGATAATGAATAACCTTTGAATCCGATGAGTAAAAAGTAACAAAGACCAGCCAATGGGCAGAGAGTGATCATCAGGCATGCAGACTGACTTATGTAATGTGTCAGAGAAATGACTGCCATTCGCCCACATTTAGTAATCAACCAAAATGTTTCCACTTTAAAAACACAATGGGGTTGCAATTAAGAATAGATTTCTCCAGTCACATTCAAAGGCAAAAGCAAACTGAGCTAACCAGAAAGCTCCTCTCCTCTGCATGCTAAACAGTGAAGAAAACCAAGAGCTTCACAGTCTGAGAGTAAATTTTCAGATGTCTGCATCTAAAATAAGGAGGAACAACAGTGTTTGTAGAGAGCTCTTTGTTGTTTGCATTTTTTCGCTTTAGAGTCATTCATATTTTGTATAAATACAATTTGAAAAGGGAGACGGTTTGTTGTCACGGTATCTATGCCATTTGAAAACATGATCTCTCAAAACAGTCTCTCATAACAGTCTCTCATAGGGCCGATATATATCACAGCAAACACACCAGGCTGCTAACAGTCAGACCAGGCTAAACATCAACCCAGTGCACTGTAAACTAGTACAGCAAACTAACACCCCCAGCCCCACTCACACGTTTCCTTTCTCTGCATCTACCACGTTTCCTTTCTCCACGCGTCTGACGGGTCACATGGTCCATTTTAAGGAGATACAGGCGTGGAGGCTGGGGAAAATGGCTGCCCAGGAACGGGCCTATCGTAACGAAGCTCCAGAATTCATCTTACACCCAATACTGGGAGGAATGCATGGCATTAATCAACCAGACATTTTCTGCTGGAATCTGAGGACAACAGTTAGAAGGAGCACACAAACACACAATAAAATGTATGCAGTTACAGAGGCACACAAAGTCACACACAGAGACACACAATTTTACTTAGAATTGTACATACGTGTAACTGCGTATCAGATTAAAACAGACAAACAGGCATACACACACACACACACACAGAGGGAGATGATGATGGCGTGAAAGGAGAAATCAGAAGTTTTTATGGAGGGTTTTGGCAATAACTGCCAGGATAAACAGATGCCCAGATACCTTGGGGGATCAAAAGGAGAGAGAGAGAGAGAGAGAGAGAGAGAGAGAGATCACTGATATTCAGTGATTGTAAATATTTGAGGGTGCATGGTTCCATGAGTGTTTCCTCCACTGATAAACACAGAAACACATGCTCTTATAGGCTTTACAGAGGGCAGCAACCCTATATTTAACAAATATGCAAATAGGCACATATTAATATGTATGAGATGTAACAGTCCAGACAGTCTTCAACTGTCAACCACCACAACACCATTCCTGACTAAACATTTCCATACAAACAGTAATACATAATAATTCATTAGAAAGATTTCCAGTATCATCATAACAATTTCTCTCAATCCGTATAACAGTTTAACTGATTGACAAGTAAGTCTTCATTATACACTTTACATACAAATGAATCAATGGCCTTAAATGATGATACTGTTTCCTGTCCTGAATCAGTTAGATACGTGTGGATAACTCCTGATTCACACACACACACACACACACACACACACACACACACACACACACACACACACACACACACACACACAAAGAGAGAAATCACAAAATCAAAGGTATGCACACATCCTATTTCTATTTCTTGTCCTGTTTTAATCTCTCTCTCTCTCACACACACACAAGCCCACAGAAATAAATTGACATGAATCAAAAAATATCTGTGAGTACATATGAGCATGCAAAAACCAAAACATTCTCTCTCTCTCTCTCTCTCTGACAAACACACACTAAATCAGTACTTACAAATTGGCTTATTGGCTGGAGCATCTTTTCCGTTCATAATTATTTCTCTGCGTGATCAGAGTGGTGGAGAGCAGCTGCGCCATGGCCAGGCGTGCCGCTCCCTCTTCTCTCCTCAGCTAAAAGCCAATTATTCTCTAAAGATCCACACCACCGTCTTCCCCCTTCGCCGGCTTGCCTTACAAACCCAGCTGCTTTTCAGGCAAATTCAATTCTTATTGAGCTTGATAAAAAGAAGAATTATCACCGATTTTTTTTCTCTTCTTTCCTGCTCCCTCACTCCCCCCCCCCCCCCCCCCCCCCCCCCCGACCAAATTGCATTCTTTGCAGCCTTGCTATTTTGTTTTGTTTTCATTTCTTTTCCGTTTATTTTTTATTTATGTGTTTACTTATTTATTTATTTTATCACCAATTAGGATGGTTTTTCCTTTTCATTTCCGTGACCAATTAGGATGTTTTAGCTCAACATGCGTGACACCTGTGTTGGCAGAGATTGTGATAGGAAAAGCAGGCAGACACAATCGCCTCGTCTGAATCCAATGATTAGTTTCTGTGTTCCTTCACGTGACTGCCAAACACAGAATCACACACCATTTAGCAAGGATGCACCAGTTTGTTTTTTTGTTTTTTTTCAACCCATATTTCTTGGACACAAAGGAATCCATTACATTGGACTGTATTTGAATAGTTTTCATTGATTGTGCAGGAGTTGCTGAATCTCTAAAAGCAGAGGAGGGGTGTTTTGAGGCATGGGCCAGGACATGAGGGCGTGGGAATGTAAATATAGTGGCCATGGTGCTTATGCCGGGTCCGGGTCAGGCTGAGTGACACACTGGACATGTTGTTGTGAATGGAGGTTATTGTGGTCAGTGAAGAAAATCTTGCTCTGGTGTAGACTGGATGTGAAGCTGGATTGCTGGTAAAGTTTAATATAATCATGAGGAAACAACACACATGCACAGAAAGAAAGAATATATATTTTATCTCTGTCTCGCTCTCTCCCTCCCTCCCTCTCTAACCCTCTGTCTCCCAAACACATGGTCACTCACATCCCACACTGACACTCATCGGTTGTGAATGGTGTGTGGTGTGCCTGTTTGTGTGTGGACTGCATTTGGGTCTTGATTGCTGGTACAGTTTAATACAACTGCAAACCAGTGCCCTGTATTACAGTTATCAGAGTGGCTCTGATCGTTTCCATGGTAGCCTGTTAACATACAAGTCCCTTATTTGGGAAACGATGTTGATGCAGATACAGGGAGAGCAGTCAGACTGCATTGATTTGTCCCCACTGCTGCAGACAAAGCCGAGCTACAGAATGACTGGAGTATTTGATGAAGCAATGGTCTTTGGTGCTCCTGCACCTTGTCGTAAGCACTGGCGTACTGCAGGTCAGGAGGTCTCTTAAGCATTCACCTGTGCTTTTTACAACTGATGAAGCTTTTGAGTTTGAGTTAGAATTTGGTTTGGCCTTTGTTCTGTCTTGTCGAATGTTGAATGTTTTGCTGTGTCTGCTGTACTGGTCTGGCTTTTTGATCTTGTTACAAACTAGTGGAGTAAGTGTCTGTATATGTTTATGATACCGTATTCAAGAGAGCTATACAAAATAGACACCTACTATAGGCACTACTGACAGCCCAACACACACACACACACACACGCACACACACAGTGATGAATACTCTCTCTCTCTCATTCTCTCTCCTTTGCTCTCTCTCTCTCTCTCTCCCCCTCAGTGTGTGTGTGTGTGTGTGTGTGTGTGAGAGAGAGAGAGATTCTCTCTCTCTCTCTCTCTCTCTCTCTCTCTCTCTCTCTCTCTCATTCTCTCTCCCTTGCTCTCTCTCTCTCTCTCTCTCTCTCATTCTCTCTCCCTTGCTCTCTCTCTCTCTCTCTCTCTCATTCTCTCTCCCTTGCTCTCTCTCTCTCTCTCTCTCTCTCTCATTCTCTCTCCCTTGCTCTCTCTCTCTCTCTCTCTCTCTCTCTCTCTCATTCTCTCTCCCTTGCTCTCGCTCTCTCTCTCTCTCTCTCTCATTCTCTCTCCCTTGCTCTCTCTCTCTCTCTCCCCCTCAGTGTGTGTGTGTGTGTGTGTGTGTGTGTGTGTGTTTGTATGTGTGTGTGAGAGAGAGAGAGAAAGAGAGAGAGAGAGAGAGAGAAAGCTTTGAGTCTCACTTGAGTCTATCCAGAATGTTTCTGGAAAAGTAACGACATCTGGTCCCAGAAAACTATCAAATCAACTTTTCCAGGATTTTGACTCCGGATTACACGTGACCTCATTCTGGAAAACTGCTGGAACATTTTAGGATAAAACTACATGCGTGGACTCATCTCTCTCTCTCTCTCTCTCTCTCTCTCTCTCTCTCTCTCTCTCTCTCTCTCTCACACATGAACAACACACTCCTACCCCACGCTAACACACACTGAAGTGAACTGCGCTGTTATTGTGTGATTTCTCTTATTGTCCCACACTCTGGTCCATTACGGGCTGAGTATACTGAGCTTAGTCGTGACACCACCCATTACACATATCACAGACCTGCATTTCGCTTACTGTGAAGACGGTTCACACACAGGACTTCATATACATCAGCTCTGTGTTCTGTTTTGTTTATGGACATCCAAAACACAGACATCCAGAGATACAAAAAGCAAAAACTTTTTCGTCAAATGTGCACAAAGCTCTGTGCTGACCTTACAAGACACCAATTTGCATTTTCTTAAAGACTCATTGTTGTGTGTTATAACGCACAGGAAGTGACTGATGACGAGGTTAAACCTTGTTACAGATTCCAGACACATTAGAAATCAGTGGAGCAGTGAATGAGCACACAGTTCTAATGATAAAACAGAACGCATTGAGTCAGCTCCAGGCTTAAGTGAATGAAGTCTTCTTACAGTCACAGAAATATTGTATTAGTCTGTCTTTTAACTTTATGGAACTTTTATTCCAGAGTTTTCAGTATGTGAGGCATTGCTGGATGTTGTTGAATATAAGTTATGATGACTGATGGGTCGTAGTGTTTCTGTGATGAGGGAGCGTCCCCAGCTCCGGAATCAGCAGAGATGGGGTTGAGGCTGACCCCGGCGCCCCTCGAGATCTGACGCTGGTTGAGTTCCCAGAAATCACTGTCTCCAAGCTTACTCAGGGAGTATTAGGAGGCTAGACATTGGAAGGGGTTTACATTTAGCTGTGGGTGGAGAGAGCTGTAGGATTCACTGTAGGTGTAGTTGTTAATTGGATAGTGTGTGTGTGTGTGTGTGTGTGTGTCTGTGTGTGTGTGTGTGTGCGTGCGTGTGTGTGGGTAACGCTTTATTTTACAGTCTGCTAATTACCAGGTATTAACTAGGAAATAAGATAATAATAAAACACAGTTACAAGTACATAGAAACCTATTAGGAAACTAGATGGCAACAACCCTAACCCTAACCATAACCCTAACCATCTAGTTTCCTAACAGGTTTCCATTTGCTTCCTAGATAATAACTTAGTACTTACTATACATTTCCAATGGGTACTTTCTAAATTACTATATCTTGTTGCCATCTAGTTTTCTAGTAGGTTTCTGTGTAGTTACCAGAAAATTATTTAGTACTTCCTATCCAGTTTTTTTTTGTGTTTTTTTTTGTCCGGCACTTTCTTAATAACTATTTTATTACCATCTCATTTCCTACTTAATACCTGGTATTTAGCAGACTGTAAAATAAAGTATTACCTGTGTGTGTGTGTGTGTGTGTGTGTGTGTTTGTATGACCATGTAACCACATATACCATTAAATTGCATATTTACATAAATATCATATATTCCCAGGGATACATATTTACCCTGCGTAGCATGTGGGTGTTTTAGAAAAGTGTGTAGACTGGATGTCACTCCACTTTCCACCGTCATAATCTCTGTTTATGCCTGAAACAGCAATTTCCCTTCACTGTTAATCATGCAACAATGAATTAGATTTTACTTAAGGACCTGCTATTTATTTACTTCATAACTTTATCAGTGCAACAACAGTGATCCGAGTGATGCTAAATATTTCTGTTCAGTCCAAGGCTATCCACAAGCATTCATGTTACAGTACTTCCTGTACTTGAAAACACAAGTGGCATTTCAAAAGAATTCCATTTTTTGTTTCCATCACTTCTGAATGTACTGTCATGGACCATGGAGTGGTAATGGAAATTATTTGCCTTTGTCTAGAAATGTACCTTTCTCTGAGGAATGCGTCCCTGCTGCTTCTAACTAACCAGTCCGAGACATGTGAAGGGTTCACTGAAGGTTCAGGGACGTTGGCAAGGTGAGGCTGGATCATAAAGGTTATCAGCATTTGGGTGCGAGTCAAACTGCAAGTGAATTAAACTGTATCAGGGCAGACTTCCTGTAGAGATTGCATTCCCTCTCTGAATGATCTATGGCCCTCACCACTGGGAGATCCTCGCTCTGTCCTCATTAAGCACTCATGACTGACCCAAAGCACTGGCCGTATAATCCTTACACTGCTGTTACAACCATGCTCAGAGTGTGTGTGTGTGTGTGTGTGTGTGCAAGATTCACTGGCCCTGGAATGGCTTGGCTGGAGCAATTTGACCTGACCTCTGGCATATGAACTCAGTCCACAATGATATCTGGAAGGTAGGATTAATGACATGATTTGATAAGTCTGTGACAATATACACCCAGGGCTCTGGAGCAGAAATATAAGGTAAAATATGATTAGTTCTTCTAAAATTCTGAATCTGAGAGAGGAAGGACAAGAGAAAAACAAAACCAATGAACAACATCAATAGAAACCGAGGACTGCTCAATAAGAGTGGATGTGCCATATGTATTCATAACTGTCTACACAGCAACTTTAATTTACGAATGCAAAACACTTTTAAGTTGTCTTATACAATATGGATTCAATTTTAAAGTTATTCATGGCAGTACTATGGACTGGGATATCATCAGTCAAAAGCTCTCAAAATGTGATAAAAAAGATTTCAGTTTTAGAAACACGTTTTTCTAAATCATGTTAAGATTTAAGAGATAATTTGCAGTAGTATTTCATTACAGTTCTGGATAACCAAATAAATAAATTAAAAGTCACTATCTTCGACGATCAGAAATGTTGTGCTCTATACAGGATTTTTCCGAACTTGAAATAAAGCCACATGCAATGAAATATTCAAAATTATTCAGTGATTTCACATTCAGTGAAAAACAGCATTTCAAACACAGCAGCAAAAAAACATTTATTGCAAGTCAGAAACACTTCAATGAATATCATAAGCATAATGCAGTAACTCGAAGAGGGAGCCAGACTTACCACCCTCAAAATCGATATTGTGTTTTCTAAAAAAACAGGTCAAAGTATCACAAAAAGATCTTGCGCACTGGAGGACGAACCTCCCGCATTCAAAGGAGAAAACACCTCCCTTTACACACCTCTGTTTACTCCACACAGACTGCGGTGTGGCCCAGCAAACATGACACTAATGACACCAAGCTAAAGATGGAAAAGTCTTAGCCTAAAGTCGCAAAGAGGGAAAACAGGAGTTAAACAAACAATTTACAAATGGTTGGTTCGCCAGAAAAGTCAAAAGGGTTTCGATGCTATTGTTCATCTCCAGGCGAACGCTTTTAAACGAATCCCCTCTCCAGGCAGCCGTGACATGGAGACTGAACGCTGCTGTAATTTGTATGGCTGTAAACCTGCGAGTGAAGCTGCACACATTCATTTATACGCCTGCTGAGATACATGGATAATCGAGCCATTCAGAACAGGACTTGGGACAGACGCCCAATTAGGACTGGTCCAGCAACTTTCCTCCTCTTTCAGGACCGTAGCCTGGTAACTGAATTCTTCCTCATCATTAAGACGATGAAGACTTTCCTCATTTATCTTGTCTCTCTCACGACCCAACACAAAGCCCAGAGGCTTACGTTCAGCAGCCTCGGTGAGGCAGAAAACTTCCTCTGATCAGTCCGTGACAGGACGCCCTGAGAGACTTTTCCACGTCCATCAGCGTGGCCAGAGCTCAACCCAATGATGTGCCGCAGTAGCCTACAGGCCTTCAGTCAGATAGATATTTGTATGAAACTCTGTGCTTTTAAGACTGCAGGATGAAGGGGGAACCACTCAACACTCTTTTCTTTTTAGTACAGGTTCTGTTCCAATAATACATTATGTTTCAAAATGACCAGACCTCCCCTGCTCCCTTTTCTATCAGCCTGAATGTTTGCCCTATTCTCATTTCTCTCTCTCTCTCTCTCTCTCTCTCTCTCTTTATTTCTTTAATGTGGCTTTACGCTCCTTGAGAGAGTGGGCTTGCATCCAAGCTCTTGGTTTTCTGTATGTTTCTATATGTATGACCTAATAGCAACATAGATGAGATAATATTTTTCCCCTAGAATATTCATCAGTGAAAATCATGCGACACATAGATGGCTGTGGTGTTGGGAATTTCACTTTTTAAACTGCCATGTCTATCACTTTCTAAATAAATATTGCAAAGTCACAGCCAACTCCTGTTTGGAGTAGTAAGATTGGCTAACCAGAGCTCATTTACTATACCTCCTCTGGTGACAGGCCAATTTGGCTGATTTAACCACATATCAGACCAACATGACATTGGCATGAATATATGATAAGAAATAAACTTGAAAAAGATTCCTCTTTTTCGGTACCATATGACAAATTACTGGAGGTGTCTAACTGTCATGTTTTGGTTGGCAGTGATAGCGATAACTCTCTGATATTCATTCCCAAATTAATGTAGGTCTATTTATGGTGTATTCAGATTGAAAATATTAAAAAGCACAAGTTTTACTCTACCTAGCACAAGTCGCTGTCAAGCATCAGCTACATTTTTTGGAAACTCCTGTCCAATTTTTTTTTTTTTTTTTTTTTTACCAAACATACTTCTCCATCTTGCAGGTTACCAGTTCATGTGTTGGGTGTTTATGTGTACTTGTCGTTTTCCCCCTGTCTGACAGCAGATCCAAAATGGCCATCAGGTGCTTTAAGCATCCTCTCCAGAATTTTTCAACCCAATGGGCAGAATTCCTTGGGCTAACTATTAACCAATACAACAACCCACAGATTTTATGGAAAATAAGGAAATGCTTTAAAACAGGAGTTTTGCATTTCTCCACCCAGTAATGAAAGATTTCCTGAGCTTTAATAGAACATTGCTACAGTAGAGGTTAAACTAGCAAAAAACCCAGTAGAGGGAAGTCCAATAAATGATCTCTTTCAAAAGCCAAATTCATTTTAGATTGTGCTAGGCCAAGATTACAATGCGGAAGGTGAGAGACATCTTATTTTCACTTCCATTAACTGTAGTGCAGAATTTTACATCTTCCATTTGTCTTTTTTCTTCGAGACAATAGCTCCGTTAAACTGATTTGTTGGGATTTTAAGTTTTACACCAGGTTACTAGACCAGAAACATTAGTTGTTAAACCAATTAACCAAGCCTAAGTGACATCTTGCATTAGACAACACATTAGTCAACAGATTTCTCCATGTTCTTAACAGTCACTACCATCCTAAATGAACCTTTAAAATCGTCTTGGCATGCTTGCAAGGAAACATTTGCAATTCACACCTTGGGCCACTAGGTATCCTTCAGTTGGTCATAAGTCTTACCTTGGACTGGTGGCACAAGAGTCTTGCCCCTCCTCTAAAATCCCTCCCCATTGGTCCAGTGTGTGTCCTCAGATTATATATGTATGTACATTACATAGACAGTCTGACAGACAAAAATTAATTATGCAAACACTTTTATTATAAATAAAGAATAAACAGTATAATATAAATTATTAAGCATATAAATTGACATACATACATACATATTATATTCACATACACATACACACACACACACACACACACACACACACACATATCACTCACATTTCACTCTTCTCTTCCTTTGCCTCATGCGAGGGGTGATCCTGTAACTCTTTCGAATAGTCTCATAACAGGTCTTGCAGGATGCTAGAGAGAGGAAAAAAGTGGAGATGACAGTAAGATTGATCAACAGTTCATTTAGAATTCCAGGTACCGTTATGAAACAATCGCAATGGTATACCAACAAAACACGTTAGCGTACCCTGCCTGTGGATCATATCTGTGCCTGTTGTTTTCAGCATTATGCATTTTCCACACAGTTTCCTGTAAAAAGCAAAATTAGTACAAGGGTTAAATTCAGCTACATTAAAGGATAAAGCAAATAAAGAAATGCGAACACACCAGAATGTGCGGCAGTCAAAAACAAAAACCAGCAGGCTACAGAAAGAAACTAACCGAAACAGAGTTTTATCTTTTTTAGGGGTAAACTCCTCTTGTGCCTCTTTGAGCACTCCATCCTGTCCAATCGCAGAATAACATTCTCCATGAATGTTTCCTGCTGTTCAGACATTTTCTTAAAAAAATGCATTCAACATGGACATCTTTGTTTTCGTTCGTACTCGTTGGAATTATTGGATATTTCCGGCGCACAGGAGTAGCCTCCCCACTCGGCTGTCCGTTAGAAAACCCAACTGTTCTTTTGCAAGCCATCTTCAATCCACCATCTTCAGCCATCTTCAATTTCTTTCATCCAATAGAGATTTTAGTTTGATGTGAAGATTTGCAATGTTTGCTATGAAGATTTGCAATGAATTTTATTGTGTCCTATTTTTGTTGTAGTTGGATTTGGTCAGGAGTTTGTCTTGAAAGACTTAAGCTGTATGATGCCTGCTGCTTTGCTTAAGGACAGTTGCCTTTGTTGGGCCTGTAATGGCCAAGGCAATGCATGTTGGATTTATATCAATGAAGCCATGTTATGTTGCAAAATTAGTGTGCCTTTGGGATCTTCCAAATAGCAAAAGCTGTAGCCTGTATCTTTCATGGCCTAAGTGGTGTGCTGTGGAATCAACTAGAGGATAAAGTATAGGTGTTTACAAGCCAAAAGGCAGAATACAAATGTTTACCTCTTAGCGTTGGTAACATGTCCCACATTGTCCCACACAAACTTACTAGTCAGCCTACATTTGGTCTGTTTGCATCTGGTCACCCTATAACTCTGACCCCAAGTAACAGACAGTTGCATAACCAGCAAATATGCCTATCATTTAGACTTTTTTTTATTATGTTTTCAAGCTTATGTGTTTTTGTATGCTCCATTCAAAGACTCCATCTTAATTTAGTTGTACGACAGTACAATGACATTAAGGGCTATGGGCTTACCACTGTTGTATTATACACCATGCAACACCTAACAAGTTTGTGTGGTTATCAAAATATAAGCTGTATAATACATGTAAGCTATCCGATAGAACATTACAACGAGGAAGGGGGGCAGGCTTCAGTACCCAGGCCCACCCAGATCATTGACTGTTATTAGCATTTGAAAGGGCAAGCCATCAGCTAACGACTGTGGTCAGGCGGATTACTGAAAACCTCCATCTAACAACTGTATCTGGACATTTAGGGGAGTGTGCAGGTCTGCATAACAAAGTTCTGCAGGCATCGAATATCTCCGGCAAACAGCAGGGCTGGCGGGAGTTTACTTTGTCTGGATATTTCCAGATACAGCACTTTTCATGCAGTGTCTTTTCACCTGACATCCAGAAGGTTTTTATCAGGGTGAAGTGATAGTGCATCTGGATTATATCATCATCTGTTGGTACATCAATACATCTTGGTTTAGGTCAATCAAAAAAGGAAAGATTTCTATGGTTAAGACACATCACTATCTGTCTGTACTGTACTCTTACTGCACTGACAGGATCACTCGTTTCACAAACAAATCTCCTCCCCTCATCCCCCTTTTTCCTCTTATACATAGACAATCACTCTCATCATGTTTCATTATGCACAGACTGTACAGTCCAGTTTCAGTCTCACATAGAATACACACACTCTCCTCAGGTTCTGCTGGCCTTGGAGGTCTAGCTTACAAAGTTAACTTGTGCAAACCTATACCATTGTGACATCACTAAATGGTGAAACCAGCCACAAAGCCCATATGTGTTTTTTGTTTGTTTGTTTGTTTGTTTTTGTAACCTTTGCTTATGCATCTGGAAATTGGTGCACATATAAATATGACAGATCAGCAAAGAAAACATCGTTAAGATTTTACATCACAAACAGTTAGGTCTATTACCGGTCAAGCACTTGCAGATATTTGGTCAAGTTATATCGTGAGCTATGGAGATGGACATCTCAAAATCCCCAAACCCCAAATCATCTCCCATCCTAACTGTGATTGCATACAGATTCACTCAAAAGACCAAATCTGACCACATCACAGACCGGAACTGTGCATCTGACACAGCCGTAGTCATAGAGACGACAGAAGCTACGCCTGGGCTCAGTTAGGACACAGCTGATTTGGCTTCTGATTCACCCCCTCCTGACTTGTTGAAGTTCATTTTAAAACCAATCTGTGTTTATGTTTGGAGGAAATGTACCCAGGAGGTGGAGGACATGCAGCTCCTCATTCCGAGAAAGTTTTGTGTTTTCATGTGAAGTAGACTGTTTGTGGCATGTCTTTGTGTTTTCTCTGGGTTCACTGGCTCGTGCGAAGGGCCTTGGGGTAGGATGATGAGGCGTGCGTCTGAAAGGAGTGTGCAAAACAAACTCTCATTGGAGAGAATGGAGATAGAGCTGACATCAGTCCCAGAGGAGGGATGAAGTGCGAGAGGGAGAGAGAGGCAGAGAGGGAGAGAGAGAGGTAGAGAAGGAGAGCGAGAGGTAGAGGGGAATGTAAATGTTATTTTGCTGGATGAGGGGGATCTGACCAGTGATCTGTGAAAACCTCCTTTGGTGATCGATCTACGACGGCACAGTGATGTCAGCACAGGACACTGTGGGACCGTGGGGAGGGAAGTAAATACCCCCCCACACACACCCCTCTAAATGAGCCTCCAACAGGGTATAGGCAGACCTCCGCAGCAGTGATCTTTCACTTTGTTTTGGAGGGTAGTGTTCTTCCTGACAGAGACAGGTGATTATGGGAACATAGACAGCGGTAATGTTCAGGTGAACTCGGACACAGTCGTGTTTTGGCTGAATTCTGAAGATGAAGGGGTTTATTTTTTTGGTTTTTTGGTAGGCTGTTATGGTGACCAGTATCAGTAAGGTGTTTTCATTCACAGTGGAGCTCTATCCTTAGTCAAGCACAGTAATCACAAATAGCTCTCACAGCTATTATTCATGAAACAAGGAATCTGCATTTCATCATTTCTTACATATGTCATCATACAGTTGTAGCCATACAGCAAAACAGACTCATAATAAATGTAGTTAGGCAGACAAGTATCTTCAGATGTTTTAAAATATTGAACAAACACATTACCATTACCAAATCATTAACATAACAATCAAAGTCATACTGGTATTTAAGTTACCGCGTCCTATGTTTGAATTACTACTCAGGTGAATACAACATACTTAAACATACATCTTCTTTTTCTCCTTGCTCTTCATAACTTCCATTAAAAAAAACACCTATGAGATATTAATAATTTCCTTTCCTCAATTTCATTATGTAAACACATATATAAAGCGAGAACCAAATTGGTTTCATTGCAGTGTTTTTTTTTTTTTGTTTTGTTTTGTTTTGTTTTTTTTCTGTGGAAGCTGATACTGATTTGGACAGTTACCAAGTTCATCTGAGGATTTGCACCTCTGGGTGTGAAAAGGAGGAGGGATGAGGTGATATTAGAGGACCAAGGACGGAGACACCCTTCACGGAAAGTTCCGGAATGTCTGGCTGCAACTAGTCCATTGACTCAAAGAGGAGGCCAAACATAAACTGTATGGAGGTATCTGGTATCTGTGTATTTTTTTCCTCTTCTTTTTTTCATCTGAGACTTGTTTGGAGTTCAGCTTTATTTACAACAGATGTATTTGCTACCCTTTTAACATCTACCAGATGTAAAGAGTTAGACATTAAAATTTACCTGGTGGAAGTTATTTGCTTACAAATACAATCAAAATTGCCTTTTCCTGTTTCTTTTTTCCTTTGATTTAGGCAGCTCTCGAAAGGCTCTTACCTTACTTGATTGTCTGTTTATTTATTTACCTTTTTTTTCAATATCCTCTTAACACTATGAAGGCTTATGGTTACCTCTGTTTCACTCATCAAAACATTTGACTGTCCTAGCTCTGGGCCATTTAAGAACATGGAAGTTGACATTAGTTTATAACATAATTTGGAATGAAGCACTCTACGATATCCAAATATTACCAAACACATAAAGCTGAGGGGAGTGTTAAGTGTCTGGAACACTCCACTAGTCTCAGAAACCTGCAAAATTCAAAAACACAAACTTTATAAGAAAAACCGCTCCTTGATTTGAAATACATCAGGGTTGAAGAGTGGAGGCAAACAATAAGTTCAAATAATGTATTGTTTTAAAAATTCCATTTGTGTTTAAGATTTATCTTTTTGAAATGCCATACAGTTTACAAAAAAATTGAAAATAAGACTCCATTCAATTTTCGGTTTGAAAATGGGACTTTTATTTTGACACGTTGTAGCCATAGCAGCAGCGTCCTGACATTTTGCAAATATTCTCTGTGTTCTAACAAATGTGTAAACCTTATCAGAACTCCGCATGTACAATCTAAATGAAGATCGGGGTTGGGGGGGGGGGGGGGGGGGGGGGGGGGTTGGCGCATTCGCTATATCTGTAAAATTAAAAAATAAATAAATAAAAAAGAGTCATTTTTAGGCACTTATCTAATTAATTTAAGGAGATAACAACATTTAATGATAGCCTGTGACTGGAAAGCCCCATGCCCCCTCCCAAATGCTTGAGATATTTTTCCATGGAAGTCCATGACCGTATTAAATTTGAGTTTTGTTGGTTTTTTTGATGCATCTACAAACCTGAGTCTTGTCTCTCCGACTTTGGGGCCATCTGTTAAGATGTTCCAGAGGGGAAGAGACTGGCCTGCAGCGTAAAGCCAGCATCTGGCTGCAGTTTGCATGCTCTTGACTTCACATGCACTCTCCTTAGTAGCAGCAAATATGTTACATCAGAGGAATCTACTCAAGTGTCTCCGAGGGCACAGGAAGTCTGTATGAAAGGTCTGTCTGGGAAGTCTGTTTGGGAAGTGCTCCAATTGGAAGCCTGGGTTGTGGTTCCACACTTTGGCTTTCAAAGTCTCTGACTTGAGGAATAATCAGTCACGATCTTTTTTTTTTTTTTCCCAGCCGTCCACTCTTGTGGTTATGTGTTGGCCAGATGAGTGTCTTACTCTCCCTCTAATGTCCAGTAATAACACTCATTCACATATTCAGTCTACAATCATTCATTTCCACGTTCAGTCTACACTCACTCACTCACTCACTCACTCACTCACATATTCAGTCTACACTCACTCACTCACATATTCAGTCTACACTCACTCACTCACTCACTCACATATTCAGTCTACACTCATCCATTCACATATTCAGTCTACACTCACTCACTCACTCACATATTCAGTCTACACTCACTCACTCATATATTCAGTCTACACTCACTCACTCACATATTCAGTCTACACTCACTCACTCACATATTCAGTATACACTCATCCATTCACATATTCAGTCTACACTCACTCACTCACTCACTCACTCACATATTCAGTCTACACTCACTCACTCACATATTCAGTCTACACTCACTCACTCACATATTCAGTCTACACTCGCTCACTCACATATTCAGTCTACACTCGTTCACTCACTTGCTCTTACTCTCGGAACACTCACTCTCTCTCTCTCTCACACACACACACACACACACACACACACTCCCTCACATTCTCTCCATTTCTCTTTCTCTCTCTCTCTCTCTCTCTCTCTCTCTCTCTCTATCTGTCTGTCTATCACACTCTCACACACGTGAACATTTCCAGTAACACATACTATTTTTTCTTGCTTTCTTATTTGCATAGAAAGTTTTTTTTTTCCCTGGCCTGCCTCTAAATTGCCCTGAGCCTCTTGCTTCAGCAGAAATGTTAAATATATGGGCTGCACAGCAGATTAAGCTAAAGCTCTTCATCAGCATTGCTGCTACAGGGGGCAGAGAGGGGACTGGGCCCATGGGCAGGACGGAGTGACAGCCCAGCCCAAACACGGCTACACTTTAATTCACTTATTTATTTATTTATTTATTTACTTATTTATTTATTTATTTATTTATTTATTTATTTATTTATTTATCTTCAGGAGTGGCAGCTGAAGCTAATGAGTATGCACAGTAGGCTACAATGGATCTTTAACATCAGTCAGACTGGCCTTAAGCTTCTACCTTACACACACACACACACACACACACACACATACACATTCTTTTCAGAGAAGTCTGACTGTTTAGTTTTAGTTTATTTACAACTAATCATATTTCTTTTAGCAGCAAGTCCTGTTGTGCCCATTATCCTCTTTCACAAAGAAGATTTGGCTGTTCCCCAAAAGAAAACTGACATAAAACATCAAAAATCATTCAACACACCACCTCTGTTATATTTATAATATTTTAAAAATCATTCAACTAAATAGAATAATCTCTTTTCAGAGACCACAGCAACTCTTAGACCTGAGTCTCTGGTGTAAGAGCACACTGTTCTGTTAATATCCAGTCTCATGTGAAGAACAGAGGAATGAAACAGACTGCAATAGGAGGCTATGGCAGTTAGAATATTAATGAAAGTATGGATCAGTGTCTTCACAGGTGAAAATATCCTAATCTTTCATTCCCAGCTGCTGATTTCGAGCGCAATGATGAGTGAGAGTGTTGGAATCAGTTATGAATCTCAAAGCATCTCCGTGTCATGTGTCTAAAGGCGGAAATGAGGCCTGTGTGGAGATGATCAACACTGGGAGAAATATAGTGAAGACAGGCATGAGAAGACTACACATGATTTGTGAGTGACAAAGACTGAAAGCTTTCATCTTTTTCTCCCCACCTGATCAATGTGTTAAAAAAAAAAACATAAAAAAAATCACCCTCAAACTCTGATCAAAACTTGAATAAACTTATTTGTGATTTAAAACCTGTTTACTGGCAGTACCAAAGTTTGATTTTTCAGTGCCTGTTATTTAGAGCAAAGACGAGTCATGGACTCTGTCTTTAAAACATTCAAGACCAGATAAACAGCATGCACCTGTGAATGAACCCCATCTGTGATAATTCAGTATATAAAATGAGTATACTACAAAGTGTCATTGCACTTCCAACATAATGCTGATGTATATAATTTATTGACTTTTCTGTAAGCTCCTCTGAGACATGGGGTACTGGGTCTACATAGCGCATGCAGTCCCTCACAAGTTCTGATATAAAACCTCATCTATAAAGTAATGACTCACTCCATAACTTATCATTAACTCTTATGTCAAATGTTATAAGACCTTACAAAAACATTAGAGGGTGTTATGAAGGCCAAATGATGTCTCATAAATGCAGTTATAATACATATTAGCTACATCTTTCACAGGAATTTGCTGTCTGATCTCAAATACGGTACTGCCAAGATTTTTCCGAAAGGACTTCCCCCAAGGAGCAGGTGAGGACAAAAGTTTCCATGGTTACATCTAATAACGCTGTAGGATTATGGAAGACTGGATACACTGTCAAACAAGATGGAACAATATTGCACATGATAGAGAGATGGTGAGAGTGAGCTTCCCTCACTGTTGACAGAGAGCACCGGAGGAACCGGGCCCTGGTGAATCAAACTACCAGAATCACCTGAGGAGAGGGCTGATGGAGGGTGAGGTGGCTGACACCTCAGTGAGGAGAGACACAGTTAGGGAGGAAACTGTAGAAATGACTTTTTGACATTGAATTGGGAAAAGTATTGGAGCACTGCACTAGACCTCCTGTAAGAACAGGATGACACCACTGTTCTCAACCTCACTACAGTCCTCACACGAGACAGACAGAAAACCAGAGAGAACCACTGTTAATATATGGGGTTACCATATGCTTGTGTGTGTGTGTGTGTGTGTGTGTGTGTGTGTGTGTGAGAAGTGGTGCCTACTGCAACAATAGGAGTTTTCAGTACTCTCTGTCAGCCAGGCCATGTTACTCTCCCTCTCTAATCCCCAGCGCAGACGGTTTGTGTCTGTAAGAAGGTGGAATGTTGGAGAGTGCCAGCCCCACAGACCTGTTTCCTTTGTAATGTCAGTAATGTCACTGCAGGGGACCATCAAGGAGCACATATGTCACACAAAAATGCCACAGTTTCTGGTCTTTTATGTCTCTCACTCTTTTTCTTCACTCTGCGTTGCATGTTGCTGAGCTATAGTCATTTTGATTCTGTGATTTTCACTTTTTCTTGTTTCATGCAAATGATGAAATGAATGTATATGAATGCATAAGTATATGAAATCCTGATCTGAAGTAAACATTCATTTACGTCACTTAGTTTGTGTGGCGTCATCCATGCTAACTGTAATTCTGTCACAATATGCTCCAGTGTTATGCTCCGCTGTTATGAACTGTTTTATCTGAACTGTTTTATCTGCAAAGCTGAACTCAAAACTGTGTTCATATTAGCTGTTCCACACATTTATGTTTTTACATACAATTCTTCAAACCTTGCTAATGTAAGATGTCGTTATTTTATTAATGTTGGAGTGAATTTAAGATTCATTTGTTTCTGGGGTACCATGAGACATTTTGGATTTGAAATCTGTTGTTTTGTCAAACGACTTTTGTGTTTTGGGGTTTGGGTAAACAGTTAGGAAAATATTAACATGAGAAATTGATTTACGGGTTGTGTCTAAGCTACGAAGAAAAAATGTCCACATGTGTTTGTCATCTCTGTTTTCTGTCGACCTGCTGGCAGCTAAATAAAATAAACAAATTAATTAATAAATAAATCATCCACCATTACTGCAATTCTAACATGTTACTGTGTTCCTTCCACCTGCCAGACATACAACATTACACACACAGACACTCGCCACCCCTCCATACACACAAACAAACACACTAACAAATACACACTATCTCTCCACACAGACATGGTACACACACACACACACACACACAAACATACAGAAGACTTCTGCCTGCTGCACACACATTAGAGCTGAGATATACAGTGTGCTTGTAGAGTGTGTGATCTTTTGGCCCAGTGCAGTCATAAAGCATTTTTCTGCTACGCTGGGTAAAATAGCAGAGGGACGCTTACGTTAGCGATGTTAAATAAATGACTTTAATAAGGCGAACGGATTCCCCATACCATTTCAATTCCTTCTGTGAATCCTGGCCCCAACACACATTATCAGCAATCTCCTCACGTCTTTAATGAGTGTGTGTGGGTGGGGGAGTGGATAATGAATCTCCCTCTTTGACTATATATGCTTCTGTGTGAATGCGCATGTGTGTGTGTGCGCGCGCGCGCAAGTGTATGTGTGTGTGTGTGTGTGTGTGTAGTGCACATTTGGGTGTGTGTGCGTGCCTACGTCTCACAGTATGATGTAAAGTGTAGATTACGCCATGAAACTACAATTATTCCACCTTGTTGAAGACTGATGTTTCTGACAGGCACCGGTGCTTGCCATTTGGGTGCCCTAAGCGTAATTGCTTTGTAGTGACCCCCCCCCCCCCCCCCCCCAAAAGAAAAAAATAATAATAATATAAATAAATAACAGAACTATACAATTAGTCACACATAACAGAGGAAAAGTCACAAGTTTGCAGACTTGAGAAATGAGTCTCTCGGTTTTCTAATGGCTGTCAGGTTTGGAATGGAAATCCCCTCACATGCTATAGCTAATGTGTGTCACAGGCTAATTACAAAACTGCATGAATGCAAACAAGCACGGATAGTCAAAATATCTGTCTGGTTATTACTCCATCAAAACCAACAAAAAGATATTTACATTGTGTGTCACTGTGGAACATTTAACTCAGAAACTTTTTCGGCGGACTTTAGAATTTAGTCTCTCAATTTGCTTTTGGCTGTTAGGTTGCCAAGCAATGACAGCCTCAAATAATCTTTTACATTTATTTGGCAGACTTCCGATCTGTGCATTTTCCGTGTAACTAATGTAGTTTGTTAGTTTACATTTGCATGTTAATATTCTGGTGCCCTACACACAGCACGTGCTGCACGTGCATGTAGTGGCGACCCTGCACACACTAATATACTAATACACACACACAAACACACACACAATGCACTGAAATACACACATACACATACACACACACACACACACAAAGATGCACACCACATGTCAGTGGGCACTCCAGGAAATTATGAGTTGCTAAATAAGTAGAACATGTGTTGTACATCTGCAGAGTGAGTCTACGGTCACAATGGTAATTTTCACACACACACACACACACACACACACACACACACACACACACACACACAGAAACTTGCAAAAGAGATGCATGATAGAAAAAGATCGAAATGAGACACGCTTAGTAGAAGGATCAATGTGAAACAGAGAAAGCAAGAACAAAGAGGGACAGAGAGAGAGAGAGAGAGAGAGAGAGAGAGAGAGAGAGAGAGAGAGAGATAGAGAGAGAGAGAGAGAGAGAGAGAGTACAAAAATGAGTTACATATTCAATAATATTTAATAATAACAATAAGAATTACAGCGGTAACAGATCCATAGCAGCCCATCAAAAGGAGATCTGCTGGACCAATGGGGCAAATAGTTTACATTTTATGTACATTTCCAACTGATTCCTTTATTTTGAAGTCTTAGCTAATTGTTTCTGTCATATTTGTCTATGTCTGTGGGTCAGTGTGTCATTATTTATCATATGTTTTACAATACAGCCATGCCAATAAAGCCTCTCTGAACAGAGAGAGAGAGACAGACAGAGAGACAGGAAGACTGTGTGTGTGTGCGCGTGCATGTGTGTGTGTGTGTGTGTGTGTGTGTGTGCGCGCCTGCAGTAAGCATCAGTCTTCAGTATGTAATTGGACTCTGTGTTTTTAGGAGCCCCCAAGACCCATGGTAACAGCCCAACTTGACATCAACCTTGGAGTCCAAACTCTTCCAAACTCTGCTGGTCCATGCACACACACACACACACACACATATATATATATATATAAAGAGAGAGAGAGAGAGAGAGAGTCTGTGCGTGTGTGTTTCTGTGTATGTTACAGTATTTACTCTAATGCTATTCTCATAAGTCCAACTGCAGGGCTGTCTCTGAGAGTGAAGTAAAACTGTGCTTCTTTTAATCCACACTTTAAAGTTTCTTGGGCAGTTTCTTTACATACATACAACTGGAGTCCATGCCTTGTGAAAAGGCTTAAAATGTGAAATGGGTTTTATTTCTGAGAGTCAGTATGTGAAGCCCAGCTGTGCCACACCACAGTAAAGACTCCAGCGGGAGTAAAACTGCTATGTTGTCTGTGGTGAGTGTGTCAGCCCAGGTCTCAGCGGTGGTCATCCCTCTGTCCTCACACCATTAGATGGACATCTCTGTACTTTGCTGAATGGCTTTGACTGGACGGAGATGCAATAGCACTGTTCACAGGTATGAGAGGACGTCTGTGTCACTGTGATTCATCTGGACCCAGTGATGACTGACTGACAGATGTGTGATGGAGTTGGGGACATCTTAGAGAAATTGTGAGTTATTTAAAATCCCAAAACTGGGAGGAAAATGGGCAAGGGCTTGGGGGTAAGGGGGTGGAGAGATTAATAAAATTAAATAGAGCTCTGTAACTGCTGTTGTCTATTGGTGCATTCATCTGTCCATTTCTCTTCTTCTTTCTTTTTCAAATGGAAAAGTCCTCCTCTTTAACATGGACAGATTCTCTTACCCTTTCATCCCCTATCTCCCCTTGTTAGTTTGAATCTATCCTCTCTCTCTCTCTCTCTCTCTCTCTCTCTCTCTCTCTTTCTCTCTCTCTCTCTCTCTGAGGTGTGAGAATAGATGAGAGAAGAATGGTGCCAGCATGGCAGTGCTGAACAGAGGAGGAAATATGAGGCATTTTATCTCTCCTCTATTGCACAGATGGGACCCCTTCATTTACACTGTTTGGAGAGGGGCTTAGGTGTGTGTGACTGTGTGTGTGTGTGTGTGAGAGAGAGAAAGAGGGAGAGAGAGAAATAGTTGCTCACTGGAGCTTTCAGTTCTCTTCACACAAATTTAACTGGTTAGTTTATTTATATTTATAACAAACCTTTCTTTAACTAGCAAGTCCTGTTGTGCCCATCATCCTCTCACACAAAGATCATTCTAAGAAAGGCTGCTCCGCAAAGCAAAAACACATAGCAAATATGGGCACACCATTCGGATTATATTTATAATTTTCTCAAAATCATCCAACTAAATAGAATGATCCATTCTGAGAAAAGACAACAAGTCTTTTGTGTAACCAGACTCTAGTCCTCACAAGTAAAGAACTTGTCAGATTTTCCTCTTCTGGTGGGGACCCTCTGAACCCCTTCCAGTCCCCATTTACATAATTAGGTACACACACATGCACACACTTACACACACACACACACACACACACACACACACACACACACAGTGAGAGTGAGAGAGAGAGAGAGAGAGAGAGAGAGAGAGATTGTATTTTGGGTTCAAGTAATGCTTTTATGTTCACCTCAGATTTTCAAGGATCATGTTGGTCAAAAGCTGTACTCAGACCAAGGACACAATCACCAAACTTTAATTAGTGTTTTTCCCGCCCATATTAGTAAACAGTTATCATTTCCTTACAAAATATACAAAACAGAAAAAAATCTCCAGTTCAAAACGCTAATCATTCAAAAATGATTAGCGTATGTCATAATCACACGCTAATCATTTTTTCTCATGGAAGTTAGGGTCATCGGACAACCTTGATGCAAAGATGCCACTATCCTATACTCATAACATACAGATTTCTTTCAGTTCTAGGACAATGACTTGCTAGCCTTGCACTGATGACGGCCAAAGTAAATTAAGCCAAGCACAGAAAGGTTAGTGTCTGAGCTAGCGCCTCAATGCAAGCCATTTCAAATTCCTCTCATGGCTTTTCAGCAAAGCATGCGAGTCATTAGCCGTTTGATGGGTCTGAATAGCATTAATTAACGTTAAGTTCCATAATGAGATATTTGTGATGGGACCGTTTATGTCTTTTATTTTCGATGTCTGATTGGGGTGAAGAACCAGAACATCTTGGGGGAAACGAGATCGTTTCATGCGCCGGTCCCTGTGGAATCTGTTTACGACCATACAAACACTTATAGAGTCATAAATGTTAACGTCTGGTTGTTACGGAGACGTCTTGTTGAAGCTACTTAGTTGAAGTTGAAGGTATTTTACGAAAATTACAGGCATTCAGTTGTTTGACTTTAATCTTTGCTGATTCTGTTTGTATACCAAATGTATATGAGTTGAACCTGCTAGTGGAGCTAGCAGAGCTAGCATGTTGTTTGAAAATTGCTCGTTTCCATGGAAACTTCCTTTTCTTTACCATCTCACCCAAGACAGGTTCATTCCCCTTGTATTACATTCACTATTCAGCCTAACACACCGACAGTTCAGGAATAAAGACCAAAATAAAAGTTAGACAACACAAAGCATAGTTGGGCTCAGCTGATACACTAGCCATGACTGTGTCCAGGTCCTGGTGGATGAAGTGTGAGGGATGGTGGTAAAGGAGAGGGGATTCCATCTGCGAGGAGGGAAAGCTCAGAGAGCTTGTGACCTTGAGCTCTTACCAAGGTCACAGAGTTCTCACCAAATTGGGCTACTTTAAGAACAAAATCACACACAAAAAAAAGGGTAGCAGGTGGCAGGGGTGGGAGAAGCTATGTTTAAAATAGGCTGTGGCCACAGACAAGTGTAGAAACAGCCATATGTGCTTTTTCAATTCAGTCCTCAAAAATGAGAATTTAGTGTACTTCTGCAGGAGCATATGGTAATGTGTGTGTGTGTGTGTGTGTGCATGTCTGTGTTAGTTTTTATGAAATTGGATTGATGGTTAATATACAGTAGTTTGTCAAGTGATTGCTGATTAACAATCTTTGTAGGTTTATTGCAGGTTAATAGAGTTTGTTGGTTAACTGTTGGTTACTAAATGTTGTTGGGTGCTTGCTGGTTAGTAAAGTTGCTCTCACAGTCACAATAAGGCTGTGGTGGGGCATGTCCTCCTCTGAGATCTGGTCTAGAGGAGGAACTGATGGACAGATCTGCCACACAAAAAACCTCCCTCTACCATCCCCTCCTCCCCCCTCAGGAGATTAGACTGAGCACAAAGGAGCGCAACAGCCGTGACACTCTCCGTGTTTCAGAGGAGTTACACGCCTGTGGAGAGAGAGAGAGAGAGAGAGAGAGAGAGAGAGAGAGAGAGAGAGAGAGCTTTAGTATGTGAGAAGGGGGAAAGGGGTGGAAGGAGAATGATAGTTGGACAGAAAGAGAGAGAAAAACAGTGCTGTTGCAGGGAGGGAGGAAGGGAGAGGAGTGAAGAAGACAGACTGAGACAGGGAGAAAGAGAGAGAGGTAAACAGGATGGACAGCAACAGTGCTGGTGCATGTGAAGAAAGAGAGAAGAGAGAGAGAGAACAAGAAATAACGGAAATGAGAAAGACAAAGGAAGAAGATAGCTCATGAGCAAGGGAGAAGAGAGATGAGCAGAAAAAATATAGCTGTACTAGGAGAAGAGAGAGAGAGAGAGAGAGAGAGAGAGAGAGAGAGAGAGAAATAAAGAGGAGAATGAGAGAGGAATAGATATTGTGTCATGGTATTTGAAGTGGGTGGAGAGAGAGAGAGGGGATCTGGAGGAAAGGAAGCAAAGTCTAATTCCTGGGCTCTTTCAGCCCTGTGTTGGGAGATTTAGGTCAGGGGAGACCTTTGACCCTGTGTGCTGTATTAAAAACTGCCTCCGGGCCTGGACAACAGATGCCTTCTCACGGCTGACTCAAGATAAATGTTAAAGGGAAGAAAAAAGGACACAAGCAGAGAGAGAGGAGAGGAGAAGAGGAGGATTAAAGAAGAACAGGCCACGACTGTGGAATACTCTTTCCCTCTGACACATCTCTGTGACCAAGGGCGGGGTGGAGGGTGGGGGGGGGGGTAGTCTTTTGACCATAACTGGAAGAATTTTCCCCTTCTGTTTTTGTTCTGTGCTGATGAAGATGTTAAATGATGTGTTGTTTATCATTATGGGTTCGAGCGTCTGACCGTCACTCTGATATCATCCAACTCACCATCCAATTGCTGTCATTTCCTCTCTCCTCAGATAGCAATGTGGGTCTGAAGAGTTTATAACTGAACTCTGGTTAATGTGATAAAACTGTTAAATAAAAATGTGTCTCACAAGCCTGTCTGTCTCTGCAAATACAAACAGCAACTGCTCCTCTTCTCACATCTTTTCATATTAAACCAAATAAATCTCACTAAACTTCAACAGAAACACACACATGCACACACACACACACACACACACACACACACACACACACACACAGAGTGTAACAACCTTGTTTCATTAAAATCTTATGCTATTTATAACGAGTTTAGAGGAGACACAAATAGGATAAGGCAAACTGAGGCAGGCTGGTAACAGACTCTGTGTGTTAATGTACTAACAGGCAATATCATAGCAAACACACTGCACTTCATTAAACTCCCTCCCTGCAGCAGACACTAGATCACATTACCCACTCAGACACTTAACGCTAACACGCCACTTAACTGTCGCTATTCTCGTTTTGTTTTCTAACTTGACTGTTTACAGTGAGGTCCTTTAAAAAGGAACAGCGAGGGAACATGTTTGTGACAGTGCTCAGGTTAGACTGTCATATCAAAGGGAAAAAGGCATTTGAAGGTAACTTTACAGAATGAGATCTCGTAGCTTTGTTTTATATTATCTTCTTTTCTTTGCCTTCTATGGCTTCTGTTGTTATATGGAGAGTTTGTTTCTGGGTTTGGTTTCTTGTCCTTCATTTATGAGACAAAATTGGAAATATATATGTGTTTAATTTTTTTTAATCTATAGTTGTGCAGGAGATAGATGGATACATAGATAGATAGACTGATAGATAGATAGATAGATAGATAAATAGGAATGTGTAAATAATTAATACATTTTGTTGCATGTGATATCTGATATCATTTTTCACACACACACACACACACACACACACACACACACACACACACACACACACATTACCATTAGTGAATTAGTAACACTGTATTTGGTTTGTCTAAAGCATTAAAGAGGTCCTCATTCATCAAACACTTTTTCCACCAAGCATGGGATCAAACATTAGAGTCCCTTGTGATTTCTGTAACTTTTCTCTCTCTCTCTCTCTCTCTCTCTCTCTCTCTCTCTCCCTCTCCCTCTCTCCTTCCGACTACCCCATTACACTAATTAGGTATGACAGGGTGCTTAAACAGTGTAGCACTCAAGCATACATTTTCATCCTCAAATCATATCTATTAAACTGTCTTTAAGTTAAAAAACTATGAATGTGTAATGATGAAATAAAAGGCTCTTTTACATCAGGAGAGCTGCACAAGTACCTTCCCCCTGGGGCTCAGATTCCTGCTACCAAATTGAACATGATTGTTAAAGGAAAGACAATTAATTGCTGCTCTTTTCCCTTTTACTCAGAGGTCTGAGGGGAGGAGTTCCACTGATTCCTCAAGAATTCTTCTAGAAGAGATGGAAAAATCAAAAGCAACTGTACTGTCAGGAAAAGTCACAGCTGTTACCTCAGTGCCTCTATCTCTCCCTTTCTTTCTCTCTTTCTCTCTTTCTCTCTGTCCTCCTCTCTCTCTCTCTCTCTCTCTCTCTCTCTCTCTCTCTATCTTGGCTTGTTCTTTTCAGGTGGCAGGTCTGCGGTGTTTCCTGACAAAATGATTATATTTCTGTAATGATTAATAGGTTTTTCTTGTCATTGTTGAGGCCTGCTGTGTTTCTAAATCCTGTGATTGACTCTTGCTCCTCTACTCTTAGTCTGCTAGCCTTCGGTCAAACTTTTTAGCTAACTGATCGACTTCGAAACCGAGAAAAGCCATAAGCAGCTGAATCTCAGTTAATGGCCAGTAACGAGGAAAAAATGCAAATGGACATGAAGTTATGCCTTTTTCCTTTAGTTAAGAAACAGCAAAAGCTGTGAATGTCGTTTAAAGAGAAATCATGTGGGAAGAAACAGATTTCACTCTGACACTTTGCATTTTTTTTCTTGTTTTGTTTTTTAATAATTGCTTGCTGGTTATTTTGCATGAGCGGGAATTAACAGCATGAAATTAATTTAAAGTTGGGAAATTGGACGTCAGGAAGACCAATCAGCTGCCGTTTGAGCTGGGCTCTGATTGGCTGTGGCAGGTCCAATCAGCTCCTTCCACATGGTAGATTATGTTTTCCCTCCTCGATCTCTCCTAAGTCTCCGCCACACAGCTGCCATGCCAAGGGAGAGAGGGAGGCTAAAACACACTCCCTCCGTCACATGGAAGGGCCTCTCCAGAGCGGCCGTGAGATGGAACTGGTTTGAGAAGCAGCATGGTTTTCATCCGGGTTCAGACCTAAATATGTGGGTGCCCGACCAGCAGTGAGTAATGGGGAGACAGGAGGACGATACAACCACATGAGAGCACACAAATAATTCCCCTCCACTTGGACCCCCAGCTGCAGTCAGCAAGTTAATCTCATCTGGAAGAGGAACTGAGGTATGAAACTGTGGCCCTTAACAGGGTGGACTACATGCCTGTCCACATGGAAGATATGTTACAGCCAATACAGAAATGACTGTAATCAGACCAAGCAAGAGTATGGGTACAGCTCCAATGGTAGAAACATAATGAAAAAAAATATATATATATATACAGTATATTCCACATACTACTCTGCTTACATTTTCAGAGATTTCAAGACTTACAAGCATAGGTGCGCACGCACGCGCACACACACGCATGTGCGCACACACACGCACACACACGCACGTGCGAACACACACACACACACACACACACACACACAAGAACATGCAAATGTGCACACACCAATACAAACACTCAGAGATGTGAACACACAAGATATGTCTCTGTGATTATAATTTGAGAAGGTTGGGTCTCACACACACACACACACACACACATACACACAAACATACTAGAAATAAAAACAGTTACAGTGTTGATGACTGAACAGAGTAGAATAGCTGTATGCATGTTACCATGGCTTCATATCTTGCCAACTTTCAGTCACTCTTCTTTTAAAATCCTAGGTGACTTTGTCAGCGCAAATTTGTCAAAGTTGTTTATAAGAACTTCCCATTCTCCAAGCTTTAAGAATAATTTCAAAGGCAGTTAGTGTGTGGATCTTGACATATGCCAGTGTATTCCTGCTTCGTAGAGACAATAGATGAAAAGATATCTGAGAAGCAGAGAGACCATGTGATGTTTATTTTATATAGCATTAAAACTGTCCATCCAACTGACAAACGCTGAGACTGCTGTCGTGTGTTAATGACTCTTACCACTGTATTTTCCTGACAGTCAGTAATGTCATTCAGAGGCTTTAACAGGACGGTGTGTGCCTTTCAAAAAGTATTTGTTTATTAAGGACACGATTGTCCTGGCACATCTCCACTGGAAACCCAAAGGCCAGGGAGTCTACTCTACCTTCACTGTCTCTGAGGGGTTAGTCACTGAAAGAGTGCAGAACTGTGAGAGAAGAATTTAACATAGGACTCCAGCAGTTTAACGCAACTCAGAGAGCTTTTCCCAGTCGGAGCAGTCAGATGTTCATCCGTCCATGGCAAATCACCTGCATAAGTAACTTTTCATTTTGTGCATTTTGATGTTCGAGGGACGAGAGACAGAGAAAAAATGAGCATAAGCTTTCCGGGCCTCCGCATCCTCAGGTGTCCCTCACTGCTGATGTTTTTCTCTTCTTCTAATCTTTTTTTCCCCTTTCTTTCTTCCGTCTGTAACACAACTGTATTAAAACAAAGACTTTGATGACAGGTGGGTTCTCTGTTGTTGCTTTCTGACTCTGCTCTAGAGGCCAAAGTGGAGATAATTGGCCATAAGAGACGAAGTTGACCTTTGCTAAGGCAGGCGACTTTGAGAGTCCCAACATAACATCCAGCACCATCTGCCCTGTGCCAGCACAGGTGGGGTTTACTGTATTCATAATGACCACATTCAGCAAACTCACACACTGCACCCACACACACGCATGCACACACACACACACACACACACATACACACACACAGAGTTAGTGTTCTAAAATCCAACAGATTCACATTACAGAGATCTCTCAAGAACCAATAACTGAGAGAAACAGAGGCGTAATAGGTGAGACGGTTAAACTGTATAATGGGAATGTATATCTCCTTCACCCGCACCCCTGGGGGGGTGCCTGTCTGCCTTGGCGATTATGAAAGTTGGTTAATATGATGTGAGCACAATCTGTATGACTCATACCACATCTCTCCCCCCGTCCTCCACCACGCTGAAGGTCGTGCCATCTGACCCTGGTGTCATGCCATGACAGAGTAACTGATGGATCTGAAATAATCCATGGGTAATGATGTCACGGATATGACAGTGTCAAGTCTGTCACTTTAAAACAGCACTTAGCTTCATTTCACCTTCCTCTTATTTTCTCTCAGTCATGCCTCTATCCCAGTCATGCCTCTAGCCCTCCCATCTCTCCTCCCACAGTTCCATGGCACCAACTCAGTATTCCAATTAACATGGCCAACAAATGAAACATAACAGCCTATGAACCAAGTTAGACGTTAACATTCTGGTTATGCCCCCCCCCCCCCCCCCCACCCCCCCCCCCCCCCCCAAAAAAGATTAAAAAGATAAAAACAAAAAACAGGTTTGTTCTGTCGTCTGTTTGCATTGTACCTACACTGAAATATAATAAATCATTTGCCAGTCTGTGCAATTTCACTTCACGCTGATTTTTTACCTGTGTGTGTCAAGGCTGTACAATGCTATACAGGAAAGCTGTGTAAGAGAAAGAGAGGGTAGATTCAGAATTTTTTTACACCGTTGAAAGTCCTGGAACAACAGCTTGGAGTGTCACGTTTTTAATCAAAAGCACCATCACAACATGAGTGATACAATGCATCCCTGTCATTAGTCTGTAGCTCTGATTACTCTCAGAATGACTTGGCACAGCAGAGCCCCAGTCAGCGCCAGTAGCAAGTGCAATCTCTCCCTATAGTGAAATATGACAATTTTCTGAGCACTAAAAAAAAAAGAGCAGAACATTTAGCCTGTTATAACGGTGTGTGTCGACAGAGAAACACCTTACAGCGACTTTGCCTAATACTGAGCATCCAAACCAACACTTTGAAGAGGTTTGTATGGAAGTCAGGCTGTTCGTAAATACAGAGTGGACATGGGTGAAGCCGGCTAAGAGAAAACAGGTTTGTGTCTTTGGGCCCGCGCTGGAAAAAGCGCGGCCGCTATCTCTTCACACAGATGTGACCCAGCGGAGCTGCTGAGCATGGATTTCTGCGGTCACATGTCGCCTGTGGATCACCATGGCAACAGGGCTCCACACCCCAATGCGGCAGCGGAGAGTCGTGCTGTTGCAAACAGGGGATCCTTCATGGCCCATAAACCAGCAGAGGGAGCGTAAATTAAAATATGAAAGTGGCATGAGTGACATGATTACAGCACTCTCAAGCGATAGGGAGGGTCAATAAAAAGCATATAAACGAAAATGATGGTTTCTTTAAAGACATAGAGAAAAATTTCATTCAGAATCATTTCTGGTGTTATCTGCACCTAAGGAAAGCTGGTGTGAAGGAAAGAAACCACCAAACACTCACACTCACACTGCCTATCCAACATGTCTTTTCAAATGCCTGCACTCTGGGACCGGACTAGTCCATGTGTTTTGCAGGTCCTGACAGAAATCAGCGAGCAAACTAAACGGTTCACACTGAGGCACACAGGCTAAAAGACGAGCCCTCAGAAACAGGCCACACACAGAGCCTTTAATGTCTACGTCCTCCACTTTGTGTACCTTGCCCATTTCACTCCCCCGCACCTTTCATGAGGATATCATGGCAGAAGAAGAGCCAATGAGAGGAAGAGTGAGTGGCAGTCTGTGTTTGATGTGTAAAGTGTGTAATAAATGCTATCTGCTTACATGCTCTGCAGCAAGCATATATAAGAGAGAAGCAGTCAGAATAGATTTGCACAGAGTGCATAACAGGGTGGAATGAGAGCTCATAACAGGGTGGAACGAGGATGCAGGTGGACTGCGCTGCGGATGTAGGGAAATTAAGGGAGGCTGACATAGTGCGTGCACACACACACACACACACACCTGGTTCTGCTTGGCCAGTGAGAGGAAACATATGGCCTTTCCCATCTCAGTATTTATACCACAACAGGTTTTTTGTTTGTTTGTTTGTTTTGGTTTTAAAACACTGCAACTCTGTAATTTCTGTTACAGAGCTGATTTCAGTATTTGTACAATGTGGTTTGCTGGACAGATGTAATGAAAAGACATGACAACAAGGAAAGGTTACAGGATGTGGACTGGACTTCCAGACCAGTTGTCTCTGTTTTTGTGATTATGGGAAATATCAGTTGTCCTTTAGTACATGGAGTGGATACTGTCCATTGACCTGTGAGAGGGATGGCGTCAACGGAAAATTACCATGTAACAAATGCTGCTTTTAGTTCGCAGGTCAGCTACCGGAGGTATCGATTGCAAATCCCTATCAATAAATGCATTCTTTGACCAGTCAGCGTTTTTTATCATCTCCTTTGTTCTACAAAGTAGGATACAGTTCCCAGCATTGAGTGTGTGTGTGCGCGTGTGAGACAGAGAGGGAGAGAGACAGAGGGAGAGAGAGAGAGAGAGAGAGAGAGAGAGAGAGAGAGAGAGAGAGAGAGAGAGAGGGAGAGCGCAAGCGAGAGAGAGCGAGGTGTTCAGAGCAAAAACCAGATTTGTGACATTGTCTTCTCTTACAGAACCACATCTATAAATGGTATATCTGTCTTTTCCAGACCAATTGTCATGGCAGAGGAGCATTTGTACATTCTACATATGATTCAAGGATGAAATTATTATATAACTGCTTTAGCAAAATCCACAAATGTGTTTTAGCCATTCTGCCTTAATGGGTGCCATTTGCTTGTTGTAACTCTTCCAAATTAAACTTCATTTTTAAATCTTTTTTCTACACTGAATCTAAAAATCTATTCAAAACGTGTGTTGGTCAGTCTCAGGCAACTTTATTTCATTTTTTACAAGGTTTCAAAGTGGAAGATGGTTGCATTTCTCAGTCCTTTTACCAAAAAAGAAACAGAAACAGAATTTTAGTTTTTAGCATATTATTAGCAAATACATGAAATGTAGCCACATGGCATCAATGCTAATAGCATGAGAAGACTTAAACTGTCTTTAAAATAAAAACCATAATAACATCTAAGAAATAATTTAGATATAAGGACTGTATGTTGAGATTGACATTCTCAGTCATACTCAAAATATGATCAAAGATACAGAAAATAGAGTGAGAGAACTTACTTTTGGTCTTCCCATGGCATTCAAGAGACTCAGATGATGCTACTTCCTGTTGATCATGTCACTTGTGGAATGTCCTGAATTCTTAGTGGGGGCAATGTGTCAGGGTAACAGGACTGAGTGAAAACCTGGGGACACAACTAAAATGTGTATTTTAACTAACATAGCATCAATTTCCAATGAGAAAATGTATTTTCTCTAAATTGGAAATAAAGTCACACAATAATACAAAAAATTCTAATCATTGTATTTCATGGTGTAGTATTAGAGGGTGGGGACAGGCTAAAATCCTTTTTTTTTTTTTTATTAGTGTTCTAGGTAGTTTTTTATTAAGGTTTTACATGATGTGTCTTCAAATTGCAATTAGGACAAAGTGCAGGACATTTTGCTTGATAATATAATGTATTCAGATACTTTTCATGCATATTTATGCATGTAATATCCTGGGGACAGAAAAGGCACCAATTCAGTGGAATTGCCCGTTTATAAACCTTACAGTCATCAACAAAGACTTATTTAAATAACTTTTTTTCAGTGTTTTTCAGTGTTTTATTTCTCTCTGCTAAGTGCACATATGGTATATATATGGAATAAGGATGTCTTAGGTTGTGTGGGAGAGGCCGTCAGCCCCAGGGCTCAGACTAATATTGTAATATTGGAGAGAGAACTGGACTCTGAGGTAAGCCATCATGCTCAGACTGGATTTCAAACTGGGATCAAATATGCATCCATGTCTGAAGGGCGATACTGGGACTGCTGACTGTGCGCTAGTTTGATTAATGAACAAAAGGATCAATGTACATTTCCCTTACTTTAACCCAGAGGGCAAGAGCCTGTAACTCCCACTGCATTAAAAAAGAAAAAAGAAAAAGAAAAACCTTGAACTACATGAATTTCACATTTTCACTCTACATTCTGCATTTGACTTTTGGAGCAAACTGAATTCTGGGAGTCCCAGAAAAAGCTCTGGCTCCCTCTGTGTCTCTCTAGGCGAAAACTGCCAAAGCTCATTCTCCATCCACACAAGCCCTCTCCCAGGCCAGGCTCCTGGAGCCACAACTACTGACAGAAAAGTGCCACACGTTTCTCATGAAAACACAACATGTTCAGTTTGGAAGAGAGCTTCAGCATCTTCTGGGTTCACATCTTGAGTTTAAATTCAGCCCTTCTATATGTGTGTGTGTGTGTGTGTGTGTGTGTGTGTGTGTGTGTGTGTGTGTGTCTGTGTAAGCAGGTGTGTGTGTGTGTGTGTGTGTCTACATCTGTGTCCAGTACATCACTAGTAAACAGAACAAGCAGGACCTCTTCTCCCACAGTAACGTGGATATCTCATCTCTTCAGGCTTTAGGTGTTAGTGCACAGCTGAATGTGATTAACGTGGACTGATATGATCCTCATTGTGATGTTCACTCAACGCTAAACAATTTTTAAACCACATCAAACAACTAGCAAAGAAATGATTACCTGTGAAAGCAGAGAAAGTTACAT
Source organism: Chanos chanos (assembly GCF_902362185.1). Lineage (NCBI taxonomy): Eukaryota > Metazoa > Chordata > Actinopteri > Gonorynchiformes > Chanidae > Chanos > Chanos chanos. The sequence goes on along the minus strand of NC_044501.1, from coordinate 25,782,975 downwards.
ACATTTTCAAAATATGGATTGGGGAATACGACATGCATTTGTTTGTTTGTTTATTTTTAAAATCAATTTTGCCATCTTATGGAAAAGGAAGACTATATGTAAACACAAGGGGTGTTAACCCAGTGTCACAGTTTTCCATTACATGTGTTTCCTAAATTTCCCACACTGTGATATTTGAGTGCATTTGTTTTGATTTCCTGACACGCAAACCCAGTAATGAACAAAGACCTCAGGCAGAGTCATGTACTAATGCATTGCTAAAACATGCTCATGTCTGAAGGTCAAAAAGCGATTTTCAGAGTGGCAGGCTGTGAATGTGATGTGACTGTGAATGGGTAAAACTCCACTCAGCTCTAGAGGAGATTAATATTACTGCGTATGTTCGCTGGCTGTTGCCACCTTCTCCGCAACCGCTGCACACTAAACAAAACACATCAGAAATACTTACATACTATTCCATTCGCAACATTTGTTTGTCATCAGAACTCTGGTTTGCTCTTACTTACTTACTTACTTACTTACTTACTTACTTACTTACTTACTCTTACGAGTTTCCTAGCTCTATGTGAAAAGTGGAAAGGACAGGGTTGAAGCTGTGAAACAGGGTGGAACAGAGCTCTTCTACGTGCGAGGTACAACTGCCTGATGATACTAAGAACTCTCCGTGCAGAGAAGCGAGTGATCGACGTCCCGTGTGACAGAGGAGGCGTCTGCTAAGACTGGCTCACCTTGCCTGAGGTGAACTGTTGTACGAGGAGAAAGCTAATGAGATGACAACTAATTGGGCATTCCAAATTGTTATGGAGGGACAAGGGAAAAAAATGTAAAAAGTGGTGATTATTATAATTATGGCTTTGTTTATTAAGCTGTAGCATGAATTTTTAAGTTAAGAGCTGGGATGATATGAAAAATGTAACAGAGGTAAAGAAAAACACATCTCCTGTAGAGGACTCATAAATGTCTTGCCAATTAAAAGGTTATATTGACATGTTTACTAAACACACAGACAACGGACTTTTTGTGTACAGAAGGCAAAACATGCTGTATAATTACATGTTATCTATCAGGGACAAATACCTAAATAAGGAGACACATGTGAGAGGTTCTTCAGTCTTAAGTCAGTTTTGACTGCCGCGGAAAAACGGTCACTAACTTTCATTACCAGATAAATGCTATAATATTTCAGAGGGATAAAAAAGAAGCTGCAGCAGGATGAGGAAGTGAGTGGCTAAGGATAAATTTCATTGTGAGAAAATGGATTCTCAGTGTTTAAATCCAAGGAAAAAATAAAGAGTGTGGAGACCATCAACATTCAGCACAAACAGAAATTAGACACTGAGAGAAAGACATGGGGGGGAGGGGCACTGCCCAGTACACTGAAAGCTTTAGGTTGAGGGTGCATCCAACACTGGGCCTGGTTTCAGAAACTCTTCATTTGGAAGCATATGTGGAAAAGTCTCACGTATTTATAGAAAAGAAAAACAACTGCAAAATCTCAATATCGAACAGCTGGGATTTGGAAATACAATTACACATTTTCTCACTTTTCTCCTTTTTCTCATCTACCATCATCGTCCCATGTCCTCTCTGATGCAGGCACTGGACTTAACATAAAGTTTAGCACCATCTCACTTTCATCTGACATGTTCATTTGCTTGACTAAATGCCTTTATTCTTCTTAATGTCAGCTTTAGTGGCTGTAATGCTTTTTTACCTCTAGCTTTGTTTTCGACTTATGTCCTCCAGCTGCTTGACACTGTCTTACACAGTTACACAGAAATGCACAAATCCTTACAGCTAAGAAAGCTTGACTCAGAAATATACACTGTATGTATTTACCACACCTGAGAATAACACCATACCACTTCAGACTGGTAACCAGTGGCATACCACTGCAGACTGGAAATCAATGCCATGCCATCTGAGACCAATGCCATGCCACTGCAGACTGGTGGCTAACTGTGTGAGGAAACAAACAATAGCCCCAGGCCTCTGCTGGAACACACAGCTCTGCGCTATCATACACACCTCCTGTGTGTGTGTCCAGATGAGTTCTGCGTCATCATACAGCCCACAGCCCATGCGCACACACACATACACACACACACACACACACACGCACAGATATTCCCTACTACATTACAGTGTAATGAAATACATTACAGTTTGGGCTGTCTCTCAATCTCTGCATCATGCAGAGCTGACACTTAGACAAAAAATGTTTTTCTTTGGGCATACACAAACATCTGTTAATCTTCACCTGTAACTCCTTAGAATACCACCATAAATTGTTAAACTTTCATAGAGAAATATGAAGCTTGACTGTGAGTGCACGTAAACATCTAAACAGTATTTTAAACTCAGCTTTCTTCAACCTCAGAGGCGTCTGAAGCATGGACTGACCTGCTGTCCGTAGACATCTCAAGGCCAGGTTTAAACGGTGATTATTACTCTTAAAGAGTTATTCCCACACAGAAACAGCACAGACACAGCCAACACTACGCTGACTTATGAGCTGAATACATAAGTCTGATTGACTGGGCGTGTATGTGTGAAATCCCTGGTTACATGGTTTTTAATACAGGATTCTGTGAGTATTAATCTCTCTGTTTGATCTGGCTATGTATTGCTTTACTCACTCACGAAGTCTCACTGGAACCTCCACATGTGACTGTGTAGGAGTACACAAATTTGTATGGATGAGAACTAAGCTGTAGAGAAGAAGAGAGAGGGGGAGAGGGGATTGGAGATGAGGAAAGGGGAGAAAGAGAGGGATGGAGGGATGGGGGAAAGGAGACGGGAGTAGAGGAGTCTTGGCACACTGCGGAGGCACTCATGTAAGAGTGAACAGCAGTTAGCAAACATGCTGACGTAGCAGAGACAGTCTGTACCCTGCCCGGGATCCAGCTTCCTCTGAGGCATAGCCTCCCCCAGGAGCTGACAAACTCAGCTTTTCATTTTTTACACCCCACCTTCTCCCCCTCTCCCTCTCCCTCTCCCTCTCCCTCTCCCTCTCCCTCTTCGTCTCTCTCTCTCTCTCTCTCTCTCTCTCTCTCTTTCTCTCTGTCTCTGTCTCTCTCTCAAATGTGAGGGTAAATGTGTGTCAGCGCTGAGTGGTGCCATTACTCTTTTGTGCCAGCTTTAGCACTTGAGACAATACACTTTTCTTTTGTTTTCTTTTGTTTATTTTCATTTATTTATTCACTTTTGGCATCTGTCACCTTGTCCTCTGAGCATGCTCAGTGTGCCCACCTCAACCCCCACCCACCCCCCTCAGTGACAAGGGCGTCTTTTCAGGCCAGATGGACCACTTCCTTTGACCAGTCTCCTCCTTCACAACTGCCACCCCCCCCCACCTCCCCACCTCTCCCAAGAAAAAAAAAATCAAGGCTAACACTGCTTCAGTAACAACATCATGAAAAACGAAAAGCAATTTTCACTTTTTTTCTCTTGCTCACTCTTTTGTCATGGTCCTGAGGCCTCAGCTAAATCTCAAATGACATTGTTCAGGTCATCAAGGTCATTTGCTTATTTTTCTATTGCATTATGTGGAGAGGGAGAGAGAGAGAGAGAGAGAGAGAGAGAGAGAGAGAGAGAGAGAGACAGAGAGAAAAGGAAAAAGAAAAAGGACTGCTGAGGAATGACCATAGCAGTGCTAAACATCAATGACGTGACAAAAAGTATTCACAGTAAAGAATTCACCGAAAAAGAATTCACAGTAAAGTATTCACAGTAAAGGTCAAAGTTTGTAACTTTTCATTCATATCAAGGATTGATGTTTTTCCATTTGACGATATTCAGTGTCTTTTGGAGTAGACAGCTGTTGAAACTAGAATAGTTTTCAGCATTGCACGACAGCTAACTCTAACACACTTCATGGTTTGTCAACTTAATCTGCTTAATCTGCTTGACTGAAAAGAGCATTTTTGAGGCATATAGCTAAAATAAACTGACAAACAGGATGTGTGGTTATTTGGTATATTTACAGACTCCTGAGTTTCATCTTTCTTTACAACAGCATGACAATCAAATCCCATGGAGTGATCAAAATTCGATAACAAATATAATCATACCCCGAGAGACTTTTTTTTAAGCAACACTTTTAATCTTAACAGATCTTGAGAAAAAAATCAGCATGAATTTAGTTGGAGTTAGAAGTGGACTTTGATTCTCTCCTCACACATGTTCCCTGATGTGAGGCAGATCGGCTGTAGTAATCCCACTCTAACTCGGCAAATCCTGGAAGTTTAGGACAGGGCGTGGGAAGGAGTCCAGAAAAAAAAAAAAAAAAACCCAAAGTTGAGTACCACAAAGCATCTTATCACAGTGATGAAGGGAAAGAAAAGAAAGAAAAACAGACACAGCAGACCTGCTGAGTACTTGTCCTCAGATGTCCGTCTCTCCCTCGCTCTTTCTATTACAGTGTCACAAAATCCACATATGTAATTCTGAATTGTGGAGTCGACACACACACACACACACACGCACAGACACACACACGCACACACACACACACACAAACACAGGCACACACACACACACACATATTTTGTTATGTATGTTGTTGCAGCTACACGCTTGTTCTGTTTTCAGTTTTCTCATCTTTCTTCAGTTTTATTCTCAGAATCAAATATGGCAAGTATAGGTGGGTGGAATGTGTGTGTGTGTGCTTTGATGTTGGAGTGTGTATGTGTGTTTTGTGTGTTTGCATTGTGTGTGTGTGTGTGTGTGTGTGTGTGTGTGTGTGTGTGTGAGTGTCTGTTGGAGGCAAGTCTTGGATAAGTGTTCATGGGTCTGTGTGTGTTGGATGAGGTCATATGAACTGTGTGTTTGTGTGGTTTTTGTGTGTGCATGTTGGAGAAGTACTATGTAAAAATGCTAGTCTGTGTATGCACATGTGTAATGTGTGTGTTTGTGTGCCTGCATGTGCCTGTGTATGTGTGTGTTGGAGAAGAAAAGTGAGGCTGTATTTGTGTTTTGTGTTTGTGTGTGTGTGTGTGTGTGTGTGTGTGTGTGTGTGCGCGTGCGCATGCGTGCACGTGTGTTTGTATGTGAGTGTTGTAGAGGAAATGTGGCAGACTCTCAGGTTGGCAGGTTTAATATTTCAGTAGTTTTGATGCAGTAAGATTAAGATTAGCCTTACTGTTCAGCAATGAGGGTTCATTTTCACCGTGAAATTAAGCAGGACTGATGACTGTCATAAGAGAGTGTCTGCTTTTAAAGCATGTGTTTATGTGTTTATGTGTGCGTGTAAATGTAAGTGTGAAAGTCAAGAGCATGGCAGAGATAACCTCTTGTTCATCAAACTTTCACTGGCGTTTATGGTCACTTTGAGGCCTTGCTTTTACGACACTCAGAATTGGTTAAGAGCTTTCCTCGGGTTGAGGAAGTCTTTGATTTAAACGATGCAGGACAGACAGTGTCCTATCCTGACACTCTAAATGCGTTTGTTCTAGTCTCTCTGATGGATTATCTAGTTATTATGGAAAGAATGAGGAATACTGGTGTCAGCAAAGGAGCTTTCACACACAGATATACAAACTTACTAAAGTCATAAAAAGTCCAGAGAGCGATCACCTGAGGTGTCTTTCATAAGGAGCCTTAGAGAGGTTTTTATTGTGCTGAAACGGGCTCCACGTCTGTGACAGTGGGAGAAGTTTGGGCTCAGGTTAAGTTCTGTGTAGATGACTGCCGTGGGTTTGGGCTGAGGTTAAGTTCTGTGTAGATGACTGCCGTGGGTTTGGGCTGAGGTTAAGTTCTGTGTAGATGACTGCTGTGGGTTTGGGCTGAGGTTAAGTTCTGTGTAGATGACTGCCGTGGGTTTGGGCTCAGGTTAAGTTCTGTGTAGATGACTGCTGTGGGTTTGGGCTGAGGTTAAGTTCTGTGTAGATGACTGCTGTGGGTTTGGGCTGAGGTTAAGTTCTGTGTAGATGACTGCTGTGGGTTTGGGCTGAGGTTAAGTTCTGTGTAGATGACTGCCGTGGGTTTGGGCTGAGGTTAAGTTCTGTGTAGATGACTGCTGTGGGTTTGGGCTGAGGTTAAGTTCTGTGTAGATGACTGCCGTGGGTTTGGGCTGAGGTTAAGTTGTGTGTAGATGACTGCTGTGGGTTTGGGCTGAGGTTAAGTTCTGTGTAGATGACTGCTGTGGGTTTGGGCTGAGGTTAAGTTCTGTGTAGATGACTGCCGTGGGTTTGGGCTGAGGTTAAGTTCTGTGTAGATGACTGCAGGTTTGGGCTGAGGTTAAGTTCTGTGTAGATGACTGCTGTGGGTTTGGGCCGAGGTTAAGTTCTGTGTAGATGACTGCCGTGGGTTTGGGCCGAGGTTAAGTTCTGTGTAGATGACTGCCGTGGGTTTGGGCTGAGGTTAATCTGTGTGTAGATGACTGCTGTGGGTTTGGGCTGAGGTTAAGTTCTGCGTAGATGACTGCCGTCGGTTTGGGCCGAGGTTAAGTTCTGCGTAGATGACTGCCGTGGGTTTGGGCTGAGGTTAAGTTCTGTGTAGATGACTGCCGTGGGTTTGGGCTGAGGTTAAGTTCTGTGTAGATGACTGCCGTGGGTTTGGGCTGAGGTTAAGTTCTGTGTAGATGACTGCTGTGGGTTTGGGCTGAGGTTAAGTTCTGTGTAGATGACTGCCGTGGGTTTGGGCCGAGGTTAAGTTCTGTGTAGATGACTGCTGTGGGTTTGGGCTCAGGTTAAGTTCTGTGTAGATGACTGCCGTGGGTTTGGGCCGAGGTTAAGTTCTGTGTAGATGACTGCTGTGGGTTTGGGCTGAGGTTAAGTTCTGTGTAGATGACTGCCGTGGGTTTGGGCTGAGGTTAAGTTCTGTGTAGATGACTGCCGTGGGTTTGGGCTGAGGTTAAGTTCTGTGTAGATGACTGCTGTGGGTTTGGGCTGAGGTTAAGTTCTGTGTAGATGACTGCCGTGGGTTTGGGCTCAGGTTAAGTTCTGTGTAGATGACTGCTGTGGGTTTGGGCTGAGGTTAAGTTCTGTGTAGATGACTGCTGTGGGTTTGGGCTGAGGTTAAGTTCTGTGTAGATGACTGCTGTGGGTTTGGGCTGAGGTTAAGTTGTGTGTAGATGACTGCTGTGGGTTTGGGCTGAGGTTAAGTTCTGTGTAGATGACTGCCGTGGGTTTGGGCTGAGGTTAAGTTGTGTGTAGATGACTGCTGTGGGTTTGGGCTGAGGTTAAGTTCTGTGTAGATGACTGCTGTGGGTTTGGGCTGAGGTTAAGTTCTGTGTAGATGACTGCCGTGGGTTTGGGCTGAGGTTAAGTTCTGTGTAGATGACTGCAGGTTTGGGCTGAGGTTAAGTTCTGTGTAGATGACTGCTGTGGGTTTGGGCCGAGGTTAAGTTCTGTGTAGATGACTGCCGTGGGTTTGGGCCGAGGTTAAGTTCTGTGTAGATGACTGCCGTGGGTTTGGGCTGAGGTTAATCTGTGTGTAGATGACTGCTGTGGGTTTGGGCTGAGGTTAAGTTCTGCGTAGATGACTGCCGTCGGTTTGGGCCGAGGTTAAGTTCTGCGTAGATGACTGCCGTGGGTTTGGGCTGAGGTTAAGTTCTGTGTAGATGACTGCCGTGGGTTTGGGCTGAGGTTAAGTTCTGTGTAGATGACTGCCGTGGGTTTGGGCTCAGGTTAAGTTCTGTGTAGATGACTGCTGTGGGTTTGTGCTGAGGTTAAGTTCTGTGTAGATGACTGCCGTGGGTTTGGGCCGAGGTTAAGTTCTGTGTAGATGACTGCTGTGGGTTTGGGCTCAGGTTAAGTTCTGTGTAGATGACTGCCGTGGGTTTGGGCCGAGGTTAAGTTCTGTGTAGATGACTGCTGTGGGTTTGGGCTGAGGTTAAGTTCTGTGTAGATGACTGCCGTGGGTTTGGGCTGAGGTTAAGTTCTGTGTAGATGACTGCGGGTTTGGGCTCAGGTTAAGTTCTGTGTAGATGACTGCCGTGGGTTTGGGCTGAGGTTAATCTGTGTGTAGATGACTGCTGTGGGTTTGGGCTCAGGTTAAGTTCTGCGTAGATGACTGCCGTCGGTTTGGGCTGAGGTTAAGTTCTGCGTAGATGACTGCCGTCGGTTTGGGCTCAGGTTAAGTTCTGTGTAGATGACTGCGGGTTTGGGCTGAGGTTAAGTTCTGTGTAGATGACTGCTGTGGGTTTGGGCCGAGGTTAAGTTCTGTATAGATGACTGCTGTCGGTTTGGGCTCAGGTTAAGTTCTGCGTAGATGACTGCCGTCGGTTTGGGCTCAGGTTAAGTTCTGTGTAGATGACTGCGGGTTTGGGCTGAGGTTAAGTTCTGTGTAGATGACTGCTGTGGGTTTGGGCCGAGGTTAAGTTCTGTGTAGATGACTGCTGTCGGTTTGGGCTCAGGTTAAGTTCTGTGTAGATGACTGCTGTGGGTTTGGGCTGAGGTTAAGTTCTGTGTAGATGACTGCAGGTTTGGGCTGAGGTTAAGTTCTGTGTAGATGACTGCTGTGGGTTTGGGCCGAGGTTAAGTTCTGTGTAGATGACTGCTGTGGGTTTGGGCTGAGGTTAAGTTCTGTGTAGATGACTGCTGTGGGTTTGGGCTGAGGTTAAGTTCTGTTAGATGACTGCTGTGGGTTTGAGTTGTAGACTGCAGCTTTCACTTTTCTGGAGAGTCATAAAGCTAGTGCCAACCTAAACTTCTGTGCTCTGTCTCTCTTCGTCTCTCTCTGTTTCTCTCTCTCTCTTTCCCTCTCTCTCTCAGAAGTGAAAAATGCCGAGAGCCTATCTACAAAGCAGACTACTCCAAAACTCTTGGGGAACAGTGACTGTTAATTTCAAAATGAACCAAACATTAATTATTCATTAACCCCCCCCAACCCCCCAACCCCCCCAGTCAAATCGTGAAACCCCAGCCCCCTCACCCTCTGGCTGATAAATGTGAACAAATGAGCTGTGTTTTTGTTTTTAATTAATTTGTTGGATTTTTTTGTTTGGTTTTGTTTTGTTTTGGGTTCATTTTGGCCTGTGTACAGGTTGCCTGCCTGTCTCAGTGGAATCTTGCTAGCATTTCCGTATAGTGAAGTAGCTTTGTTTACTTTTCAGGAAATAATATTTAGGTATAATTTATATTCATAACATCCAAGGGTATGGCGTCACAGGAAGTCAAGTTTTCACTCTCCTCATTTCAGTTATTTAATTGGATATCAAAAGTAATCCATGTCATGGTTTGATTCTGAATTGTGTGAATATGAAATTTGTCCTTACACCAATGCATAGAAATAGTTTTATATGGGTACTGCAGAAAATAATTCAAGGAAACTGACTTTGATAGACTGTATTTTAGCTCTGGCGTACAACCATTTGACTTTGGTATCCATGGTAGCACATGATGAACACTGTAGGAACAGTGTTACTCTTTCTAAGCTATTTAGTGACTGTTACTGAAAGTCAGCCCTGTTTACATGCACCATAACTGTACTATACACAGTATTAAAACTGTCATACTGGTACCTGGCATACATAAAGACAGGCTGACACGCCAAAATATGTTGATTTTAGGGTTAAGATTTCTAGAAGTATGAGATAAAAAAGACAGAGTAAAAGTCCAGTTCTAAATCACTATATGGTATATGCCAGTGTTTGACTGTGGGGTTCTTTTCAGTATGAGGTAATATGCCCTTATTCCCAACAGCAAAACTGTGATGAAAGGACCACGATAAAACTTATCCATAAGCCCATTTTAAAAGTGTTTTTCTCTCATCTTTCTCGCAAACACAAATGTTTGTTTCAGCACCTTAGCCTCCTGTTTTGAGGTTTCTTTAATTATGTGCTGGACCACGTACAGAATATGTTTCAAAATGATCAGACAGGAGGAACTTCCTCCGAAACATGGTTACTTCCTGTGCACTGTTTACGAGCAAGAGTCCAGAATGTTCCGCTACAGACCCACAGCAGAGTCCTCAGGGGCTCCTCTGCTCCTGAAATTGCTCTTAACTGGTTCAAATTTACAGTGATCTACTGCAATAGAGTCTCACCCATGGGCTTACAGGGGGAAAACACATTCCTCACGGGCACAGAGGAAGAGCTGAGGCTTCCAGCTACAACATATCCAACTTTAATGGAAAACTGCAAGACTTCTGCCCAATCCAGAGAGTGGAGACTAACAAATGACACAGATACACAAATTATCTCTCTCTCTCTCTCTCTCTCTCTCTCTCTCTCTCTCTCTCTCTCTCTCTCTCTCGCTCTCTCTCTCTCTCTCTCTCTCTCTCTCTCTCTCTCTTTCTCTGTCTCTTTCTTTCTCTCTCTCTCTCCCACAAGGCCTGCTTTCTCTCCTTGTCATGCACTTACTCCTCCTCCCCCTCTCTCACTCTTTTTCTTTCTCCCTCTGTCCCTCTCTCCCTCTCTTTCACAAACACACTCTTAACCTTTTGCTGAAGTAGAGCGGAGCAATGCGGAGTGCACAGAGGGAGAACTGACATTAAGAGAACAGAGAGGTGTGTGGTAAGTGTCAGCCGGCAGCTTGAGTGTTGAGACCTTTGGCCAAACAGAAGATCAGCATTTTAAGGTGCAGCTATTTTGGAGTGAAAGGACATCCTGTCCCCATAGACTCTAATGTCATGACATTATCTGTATTCTCTAACTGTGCACAGCATAGATACTACAGCCCGTCTAACACTGTGATATTACACCAGTCTAATGCCTAGACCACGTAATTATATTGTAATAAACATGTACTTTATATTACATAGTATAATACATATATTAGGCTGTCCTTAGGCCTTAAATAATACATGTAATACCTGTCTTAGGTTAGAATTAGCCTAAACTGATACATATATCAGATATATTTGGCGATAATTGGGCCTTAATCATATAACATTTACATAACACATCCAGTGTAAAAGATGATTGAACTAGCAAAGTCCAATCAAACAGTAATGTGTTTTCCACATAACAACGAGTGTGTACTTCAGAAATAACAGTCTACTACACACCTCCCCCCTTTGTACACACACACACAGACACACACACACAGACACACACACACACACATAAAAAGAAGGAGACAGGACGCATGAGAGAGAGAGAGAGATAGATAGAGAGAGAGAGAGAGAGAGAGAGAGAGAGAGAACAGAAAAGAGAATGGTTTTGCTGTGTGTCTGCAGTAGGTTTCCCCAGAGGGCCATTACAGAGACAGTAGCCAAGACAATGAACAAGTTCTGAAACCTCTCCTAAACCTATCAAAACCTATCACACCCATAATCACACCAGCTCCCTCTCTCTTCTCTTCTCTTCTCTTCTCTTCTCTCCTCTTCTCTTCTCTTCTCTTCTCTTCTCTTCTCTTCTCTTCTCTTCTCTTCTCTTCTCTTCTTCACAAACCCCACATATTTGTCTTATACACATTCTCACACTCTCTTGTGCCTCTTCTTTTGTTCTCTCTCTCTATCTCTTTCTTCCCCCTCTCTCTCCATCTATCTATCCATCTATTTTTTTTCAGTGTGTATTACATTTTCAGTTGGTGTCTCTCATAGCTCTCCTTCTATTCATTTCTCTCTCTCTCTCTCTGTCACACACGTACACATACACACACACACACACACACACACACACACACACACACACACACACACACACACACACACCATTGTCTCCCTGTGCCCTCATCTGTTCCTGCTGAGTGTGGGCTTTAATGCTGAGGTAAAATTTCAGTGGAATATCATTACTCTGAGGTGTTTGTTGACCTTGGCAAGAGTCGGCAGCTGTTCTCTCCTTCTCCTCCAAGTTTGGAAAGGATGACAGAGAGAGATAGATAGAGAGAGAGAGAGAGAGAGAGAGAGAGAGAGAGAGAGAGAGAGAGCAGAACACAGAACACAAAGAACAAACTCTCATTCCAATCCACGCTGATGTCAGCAGTATCACAAGATGAAACAGAAAGAAAAGTTTCCTGAAACATTCATACCCCCCCCCTCTCTCTGTCTCTCTCTGTCTCTCTCTCCCTCTCTCTGTCTCTCTCTCTCCTCTTTCACTTTCTTCTCTCTCATCTAGACGTGTCATTTCTGTGGCTGTTACAAAAAGGGGCTGTCAGCATGTGTCACAAAGTGCAAAGTAAACTCATCAAACTCTCTTAAAGGCACACTTACCCTCCTATCTCATTCCCTTTCCCTCCCCGCCTGCTGTACAAACTCTCCCACAATACACCTGAACAGCAGAAGTGCTAAAAAAAAAAAAAGAAAGAAAAGAAAAAAAGTGTCATCTGGAACCCCGCAAACATTGTTACATTGTTATAAATACCTTATTACTGTGTACTTATTACTTTGTTTGCTATTGATCAATACTTCTGTTGTGATTTCCACAAAAAATGCTAGAACTGTGCACAGTGAGTGTCTCTCTGTCTTTAGATGTATTTTGATCAAGAGAAAACAAAGAAAAGATATCACACACCAAAAAATACATTGACGTAAAACAGAAGCCGTACCACAATATGCTGATGTGGGAGGAACATCTGAAAAGAAAAAAAAACAAAAAAACGACAGAGCTTAGACATCTCAGAGAGCGTGCATAAGGTGGCCAGGCCTCTCCTGTGATGCGTGATGAGGATGTGAAGGAGCAGATGAGCAGCAGTGAGTTGAGTGATAGCCTGCAGTGGATCCAGAGATGATAGTGAACTTAATGTGTGGGAGACCTGTGCATGACACTCCGAGACAGCATACCACGCCTTTCATTACCAACATTATCACTGGGCTCTCATGCTTGACTTTGAGACTGCACACTGTTTTTTTCCATTCATGTACTAGATTACATATTCTGGACTACAGTCATGTTTATTTCTGCTCATAACACTAGAGAGGGAGAGAAGAATACTGTACAGAGTATGTGAGCACATGATTCAGTTTCCATGTACTCTGTCTACATACAGCATAGAAGAATGGAGAGACTGAATGGTTTAGTGCATGTATATGATACAGACAATGAAAATAAGACTGCGTAATGATAGAAAACAATAGTTGATTAATGGGAGAAAAGGAGAAAAAACACCACACTGAGGGAACAGATATATTTCTAAATTATATTTCTAAATTTGCCAAAGGACTAAAGTCAGCTTGGAGGAGCAGATCAACCAGGAATGCTCAGATCCAGTGGGGAGAGAACGAGACTTTCCACATTCATAAAAATCATTAACATAATGTAGAGTGAGTGTGTCTATGTGTGTATGTATCTTTTCATAAAGATCACAACATCTTTAACCAGCTGTGGGTGTGGGGAATAGGTGTCTGGGGTGGTCTTAAAGAGATCAGCCCTCAGATTGTCTGGCCTTTTACACAGACTGAAGACAACCCCTGTCTCATCTACTCACACACTCAGTGTGTTAGTAATGCTAAGCACTGTTAATGATAATCTTCTGTTACTCTTCAAATAAAAACATCTTGGTGCGTTGGTAGACTGGTAACAAGAAAAAACACCTATAGACACCTAAAAAAAAAGAATATACAGAGAAAGCTGGTAATAAATGCCATTATAGAGGGTGGTGTGTCTCTCACATGTAGTGTTGATATAGATTGAATGGCATGTTCATTATAATGCCTGTATTTGCCATCTCTCTTGCCAAAACATTTCAGTCATCAAACTGTGTGTAAGTCAAAGATGTTGTTAAACACAGCACCAGGACAGTGATGATTCGTGTTTTTTCCCTGAGGTGGACCATTTCCATGCTTCTGTAATAAATGAGTAGCCTTGAATTGTTTCTTCACATTGCTCATTTTAATGTTGCACAGTTTAAATGACATCAGCAGTGACATGTGACAGATCTGGACCTGTGGATGGCAGTGAGCCGTACATGCTGTAAAAACACTCGTTTTTTTTTTGTTTGTTTGTTTGTTTTTTTCTTTGTTTTTTTTTTGTTTTTTTTTCCTACTCCAAGTTTTAAATCGCTAAAGAAGTTGGTAAGCATCTAAACATGCTAACACTTCGGAGAGGGAGAATATGGCTTTTAAGGGTGATTTAATCTTTAGAGACCGGATGAAAACTGTTGGTTGTTAGTTTGTGGTGGTTGTAGTGTAATATGTGTGAGACAGTGGTGAAGTGAGTATTGCTGGATGGATGGGCAGCACCAGGCATGTCACGCTGCTGCTGAACTGGTTCTCCCAAAACACACTTTTCCCCGTTTTTGCCATTCACACCTGGTTTCCTTCAGTTGCACCCAAAGAGACTCACTTACGGGACAGATAACGGAACATAGTGCCAGTACAGTGATGTCCGCAAATCACACAGTTCACGTGATGTTGGCTAAAAAATGTCAGATCCTAATTTGTATACAGGGGTACAATACGCCCCCCATGTGTTCGTTACAGTCACACAGGAGTTAATACAATCAATTTAAGTTCATATATAAATCAACATATTTCATGTTTGAAAGGGAATGCTGTTTTCCCCTATTAGTGATGCACTTTATTATGGGGAAAAAGTCTGCTGTGTTTGACTGTGCAATACATGTGTTTTTGTGTTTGTTTGTTTTTTAAATTTGAACTGTCAGTAATTTCTCAGCTTGATGGCGTGAACTTGCCCATGGGAAAGTTAACCATTCTTCTCCACAGTGATAGCTGTAAAATGAAATTAGTAAATTTGAGTTTTTCTTATGCACATTTTCACAGGAATTGATTTGAGTAGGAAAATGCATATAAATGAACATATTTTGCATGTATAGCCTACTCTGTATGGATTTATTATGATGCCACAGCTATAAACAAACTTAAGGAAAGATTTTATTCTTCCTTATTTTTCCCTCTGTGCCTGCTCAGTTAGCATGGTTTAGCATAAAATTCTATTCTAATTGTGCTCTCTCTCTCTCTCTCTCTCTCTCTCACACACACACACACACACACACACACACACACACACACACACACTGAATATATCCTAAAGCAGCCTTCCTGGCCATACTCCCTTTTCTCTTTCTTTCTTTCTTTCTTTTTTTTTTTGTTTTTTTTTTGTTTTTAAACACTCAGGGGCTTGTGCCTGTGGCCCTATGTGACATGTTTCCCTTATGGAGAGACGCAGCCATTGGCTTAGGTTCTCCCCTTGACATTTCTCCCTCTGCTTTGATATTTGGAAGATGCCAGGAGTCCCCTCTCCGTTAAGAGCAGTGTCTGAGAGGCAGGCCGTTTGCTTGGCTATGCCTTCACTCACAGGACATTGTGTTCGTCCCTCTCTTCTGTAAAATGACTCAAATGATGTGCAATATGTTGCCGTGTCATTTGCAAAAGGGCTTTGTGAGCATGGCTTGTCCCTCAGGCCTCATCTAGCATTTCCAAGTCTCATCTGTCCGTGTAACATACATCCTCTTTATTTATCAAACAGAGGTTGTTTTTTTACTGTCTTTATGATAGCATAAAGAAAATCCTGACCATAATACATTACAGTTATGGACATCTGTTGAAATTCTCAGTTTGATTAAGAAAATGGATTTGTTCCTCTGAGGGGGTGTGTCAGTCGTGTTTGTATATCTTTTGTCTATGTTTGGACTGTCTCACTACTTCAGAACTAACACATAAAGCTTTATCTGATCCGACACAGGACAGACTCATGGGGTTTGAGTATAAAGAATCATCAAAACACTGGTTTCTTTGAAAATGGAAGCAAACATGACAACAGATAAATATAACTATGACAGCAGGTACACAAAGTTATAATTGGCTCAAACAACACGACAGTGAACACAACATCACACAAAAGACTTTACTATAAAAGACATACTGATGGTGTACAGAGTGACCTTAAGCTGATTATCCAGTCACTGCTAATTCAAGTGCTGTCAGACAATTTTCTATGGAAAAATATCTGCTCCGGATATAATAGGAGGCTAGGGGCAGTCGGTTAGGGGTGGGGCTATAGGCGGAAATTAGGGTGGGGCCTCAGGCAGTGGAGTAGAGTCGGGGCTACAGGCAGAGGACAAGGGGCTGGGCTACAGGCAGTGCAGAAGGGGAGGGGCAAGAGGGTATGGCCTAGGGTTGGGGCTACAGGCAGTGGGCTTCGAGCATGGCAAGCGGTGTGGTTTACCATAGATACAAAAACAATGCCAGAACTCGTTGTAGTTTGGAGTGCAGCAAACACGTCTTCATTAGAGAAAAGACGTGCAGTGGTTGCTGGGTTGACCTCGGGCCATGTCACACAGGAGAGCATGGCCTCTGTGTGCCTCCCCCAGGACTGCTGCTAACAGGTGGAGGGGGGGTGGGGGCTGTTCCCACCATTTGTTTGCTGCTCTACCAGTCCCACCCAAGAAGAATTTTTTGGTAGCATATTGCAGGGAAAAGTAGTGAGAAGGAAAGACCATAAAAGATTTGTCCTGTCTGTCTTTTTTCAAGACAAAAAGAGAAAAAAAATGTTTAAGCTCATCATACCTTTCCAGAGTCTCCATTCACTGTTACGTTTCAAGAAAGTGCTCATGTAGCAGTGCACAGATAAATGTACAGTCAGATAGAGGGAAAACAGATAGATAGATAGACACACAGATAGATAGATAGATAGATAGATAGATAGATAGATAGATAGATAGGTAGATAGATAGATAGATAGATAGATAGATAGATAGATAGATTAATGCATACACATATACAAAGATAGACACATGATTTGTGAGCAGTTGCAGTGAGTGGCTGATGGTTAGACCGTGGTCTGTGTGCTGTGGTGAAGGCTTTGACTGCACAGGCTGTGTGGAGCTCTGCCAGGCCCAGGGTCACAGGCTCTGTGTGACAGCTTAGCATGGAAGGACAGACAGAACCATATTTCTCATGTCAGGAGTTTGTATCTAATCTGAATGACAACTGTGCTGTGCTGTGTGTGTGTGTGTGTGTTTATGAGTGTGTGTGTGTGTTTGTTTGTGAGCGTTTGTGCTTCAGTGATTGAGAGACAAATACAGGGATAGAGAATTTATGTGCCATCATGTTTCTGTATCTGTGCAACTATGCATGTGTATATGTGTGTGTGTGTGTGTGTGTGTGTGAGCACACATGCAGTCATGCGTGCATGCATGCGTGTGTGCGTGTGTGTGTGTGTGTGCATGTGTGTGCATGCATGCACGCATTGTTTTTTTTTTTTTTTTTTTCCTATTTCATTGTTGATAAATAAACATTAAAGCAGCCAGTTAGCAGGCTCCCTACCCTATTAAATGCAGACAAACTCCACACACACACACACACACACGCACACACACACATACACACACACACACACGCACACACACTCCTTTTCCTGCATTCCTTAAGCAGTCGTCAGCAGTCCTGCATTCTGCTACAGCAGCAGAAAATTTTATGACTAACAATAAGCGTCTAAAGGATAACAGGCTAGTTGTGTCTCACAAAAACAGGAGAGAGCCTGTGAAAATCTGTGGAACAGATCCAGTTCTACGGTAGCCGCTTGCCTAATATAGACCAAGTTTTAAAATATCTCTTTCAAGTTCCCTAATACTTTTTTTCAAAATAGATTACACATGCAAGAAAGTTCAAAGGCAATGTCAAATGGCAGAAGATTGATAGATTCCTTTGTGGTTTCCCCCTTCTCTTCATTCTCTCTTTTGCTCAAAACAAACCACGTTCCCTGGCGTTCTGAAGTCAATAATTTCCAGCCTCTTGCTTCTTCTTCTGCTTCTTCTTCTTCTTCTTTTTTTTTCTTTGTAATTTACATTTTTCCCCCGTCTTTTTCGCGAGGCGCTGTGTGAAGCTGATCGATCGTGAAGGGGAAGAGGAGACAAGTCGGGATCCCATGTTCCTTTGCTAAATTAGGCCTTTCCGTCAGCGACCTCATCCCTTTCATCTTTCCCACCGTTTAGGACGGGGAAAAATGTTGGGGTGTTGTTGTTGTTGTTGTTGTTTGTTTTTTTTTTTAACTTTCTGGAATACATTCACCAGGCACTGAAGTTTTCCTCCCACCTTCCTAAGCAGTCAGCGCAAACTTATCACAGGCCCCGAAAAGACTTTGAACGAGAGTGAAAAAGTGTTTGTCACTTCCTCATTAATAGAGAGAGAGAGAGAGAGAGAGAGAAAAAAAAACATCAATGCATTCCAAGCTTTTTCTCCATAACCATTTGGAAGGCAAGGCCTGATTCCAGGGCATTTTTTTACCCTCTTAATCATTCACCAAAGCTTTTGTTAAGTGCTCAGATGGCCAACCAGAAAGCAGATGCTGGGGTGAAAGAATAGCTGCCAAAGAACCACATCTGTGCTCTGAGGGAGGCAAGGAGAGAGTAGCCATCCATTCCACTGCTCTCCAGGTAGACATTTTCTTGGCCTTGCTGTTTGCAATTTGGAGGTCTCTGCACTTTCCAAACCACCTATCTTGGTTGATTTTGTTTTTGGAAAGGTAAGCAGAACCTCAAGAGATGTGCAAATGAGTTACAAAATTGAAATAAGTGATTTTTCTCAGGAGTAAAGGAAACATCAAAGGAAATTCATCACCCTACATCAAATATGAGTTTATTACTAAAGTCATAAAAAGGTTACATGAGAAAGCCTAAGACGCTGCAGATCCAGAACATTATTTTACATTTCATAAAGAAATACACAGATTTCTCCTGAGAATGGGGATGCATACAAACAATTTGTTATTAAAAGAATTGAGTAATTAAAGCACCAAATAAAATCGACTCTAATCTCGTCCTTTTCTCCTCGCCGTTTATTTTTCTTCATTAACCGGATTTCATGTTTGAAGTTTACGACTTCTCCTTGCAAACAAATAATTGCACCGTATCCTTCAGGGATTGGCACACGTTTTAATCAGCTCCAACCTCAAGCTTTGACATGTAAATTTTCAGCGTGCTGAATTCCATTCCCTCATGTGATGTAAATGTATGCATATTTCATATTCATGCGAGTAATTGCCTGTGCTCCCATAGCAAGCAGTGACAAAATAAAAACAGATAGAAATTAGAGCTTAGAATCACGACAGTCACATGCATGGCGAGTTATTTCATCCAGCCCAGCGTTCTCCTCACTGAACTTTCTTTACTTTTTCCATCATTTGCATAGTTGACGTAGGTCTCCACCTGTCTCCATAGAGAGTACCTTTTTTTCTCTTTTTTTCTTTCTTTCTCACGATTACTTCAAAAAAGTCTGCCAAAGTGCCATAAATATGATGGGGAATATAGAAACCTTTCTTCAGAGGTGTGACTCCACCTCTCTGCTCTGGAAAGTGTGTGAGACTTTGTTTGATACTGTATATTTTTATACTGTTACAGTCTCTTCAGGGGGTTGAAATTCTCTGCCGTCTGCTTGACAGTGCAGAGGTGTGCAGGTTTGGGTACGGGCTAGGTGATAAGACAGGCTAAGAACAGAAGGCGTGCGGTAATTCTGAACTGAGACTGGCTTAGAAAAAAGGAAAAGGAAAAAACTAGAGGGATCAGTTTAACTTCAGACAGTGACACGAACTCTGAGGGCAAAGTAGAGAATATCTCAGAGGTTAGTAGCTCAACAGATAAAATTAATACAGAGCAGGCCAGCATACCGCTCCAGACTCTATTTAATAAGGTTAAGGTTTAATAGATTCCCAAAATTCCGTTCTTCACACCTCTTCACAGTGTCTTGTCTTATTGACACAGGTCTGGTTTGGAGCAGGGAGAGTTCCTGACCACGCAGCTGGACCTCATTAAGTCTCTCCTGTTTCCGGTCTGGGTCTTCGTCAGCTCAGCCGGTGCTGACACTGCATCTGCAAATGAGGAAATAATTGTCAGGGTAATCTAATCTCCCAGGCCAAAGACAGTCAGGCCGTCATTCTAAACCACACATTACCACTCTAACGACTCAATAAGGTCAAGCCAAAGAAAGAAAGAAAGAAAGCAACAAAGGAGGAATGTTAAATAAAAACACAGGTTTATATACCATTCCTGTTTTCGCTTAATCTGTGACTTTGCTGTCACACACACTTTGCTGTCACTGAGTGCATTTGCGTAGATTTTAATCATTTTAATTCAGTGTTACTAAAGCAATATGGGGATTTGATGAGGAGTCATGCAAACAGTACATCTTTATTATTTCAGTGTAGGCTCATTGTGATTAGTGTGGTCACATTAAAAGACATGGCATACTCCGGTTTTACCTTGTTTCCATAGTTACTGCACAGACATCCACTGTCTGGTATAACTAGAGAAAAGCTGACCACTAGGGGAAAATTTAATAGGGAACCCATATTTTTTGGAAAATTCCTGTTCCTTTGTTTTGTTTGTTTTTTTAGGTATAAGTACTAAATACCACAATAGCACAACCTAAAACGCAAAATGAATAAAACCTCCATGTGAAAAATCTTTCTTACTAAAGCTTCCATGTGAAAAACCAGGGCTACAGCAGGTGAATGAGAGTCTTCGGGCCTGTGTGGGAAAACGAGGAGAAACGGGACGCAGCAGAATGAAATGTGACACATGAAGTGATTACTTGAATTGCATGTCCCAAAAAAAAAAAAAAAAAAGAAATAGTTGATTGTGTCAGGTCATTCTTCTCGGTTCCTTTCGTGAGTATTTGTAAGAATATTGGGGAATAGCCGACATGCGCCGTTATGCTTCCGCACTGCGCTGCCTCATTTTGGAACATTTGTTGTTGTGGTTGTTTATTACTGAATCATGTCAAATAAAATAGTTGGAATAGAATTCATTTGTGCCTAGTGGCCTGTACCTAGAGGATATGTCAAGCCCTTAAACAACAAAACAACACACAAACTAATCAATGTGACTGGATAAATGTTTCAAGGGTTAACATTTTTTTGTTTAGTTTCTCCTCTGTTATAGCACCACTGATGGGCCAAGGCTGAGCAATATATGGGTGGTTACCTCAACCAGACTTCATTGTGATGTTTATTTTTTCACTATACACGACACATATTTCATATCACATAATTGTATCAGTGGGAGATGACATCTGACTGTTTTCATTGTTTTTTTGTTTGTTTTTTAACATACCGCACCTGGATACAGAGAATATTCTAGAAAGAGATGTACCAATGGACGAATCGGAAAAGCCACCTCAGGATGTTTGCTTTGTTATTAGTTTAATCCCAGTCCGAAGTACAGAAACCCATCCCCACCCCCCACTCCCCACTCACCACGCCCCCCACCCCCCACACACACACACACACACAGACTGAGCAGACCAGCAGTATCTTCGTTGAAAGGATGCAGTACTCCCTGAGACACAAAACACTAACGCCAAAACTGCAATCTGCTTAAAAATCTTTTTTTTCCCCCTAACCTAGCCTCTCCATTACATAATTATAACTACTGCAATGCAGAGATGGACTAATCTCTGGAGGTCTAAAATAGCTTTTATTGTGAGAATTGCTGTGAATTTCTTTGCAATTTAAAATAGAAAAAAAGAAGAAAAAAGTTTCATGTCCCTGTTAGCAAAATGTGTGTTGTTTTTACTATATGACTTTATGACATCACTTTTCCTCCCCTAGAGACAAACACTGGCATATTATTATAAAATCTGTTTCATTTGATACAGAAAGCAAAGTGTTATACATGCTGACATTTGAGATATGATACTTAATGCATTTAAAAACAGCTGCATTTTGGGAATTTAAGGGATAATGAACAAAACCCAACTTTCTGTTGTTAATTGTGCATTTCCCAAAAAAAAAAAAAAAAAAGAAGAAGAAGAAAAGCAAATAAATAACTAAAAAATCCACTTTTGTTGTACCTTTCAACTTACTCACCCTAAGATGGCACAAGTAAACATTCCAGGGAGTGTTATTTTAAGAAAAAAAGTTTTATCTGTGAATAATTCTCTTCATTTTGCTGAATGTAGTCATACAATGCAATTTTCCCTGTACACCAGAGAGCTTTGCTAAAAAAAAAGAAAAAAAAAAAAAAGAAAGAGAGAAAGAAAAGTGTTCCCCTCTAAGGATCAGCATTATTCACAAGCCATGTGAGAAATTGAGCATCTGTCACAAGAAAGCAACAAGCTAACTTTGTAACGCCAAATTTTAATAGCAAAGGTGTTTGTTTGTCTCAGTGTAACTTATTTTTGAAGCTATGTTTCAGTCAAGCGAAGCCTTAGATCAGAGTGGGTAAAGCCACCCATCCACACTCCAGCACTATTCTGGCACCAGAACATAAACTATGAAAAAATTATTTTAATGCCTGTGTACCATGGTGATAAACCACATCTCAGAAAGTGGTCCAGAGTTGTCAGGTGTGTCCTCTGAATGTTGAGTTTCTCAGGCATCTGTTAATGACTTTCTCCTTTACAAATATTTTTCCTCTTTTTCCCTCTGTTTTCCAAAAGCCTTTTCTTTAGGTTTATGGCTGTCTATAAAACTTGGGCATGTGTCTAAAATTCAAACTGACATCAGTATATGCAGTTTTGGGACACTGGAATGGGATGTCAAACAGTGTTTGACCTTATTACAAACACAGGGGGGTCATAAAAATAAAATTAAAAAAAAAAAGAGAGAGAGGGACAAAAGTGAAGAATAGAAACTGAACTCTGGGAATGCCTGAGACACTGTCAGGAGACAATAGTATTGTAAGCAGATACTTCAGTGTCGACAAAAACTGTGATAAAGAAATGATTTAGTTGCCACAAATGCTAGAGACAACACTGTTGTCAATTAGACCACTGTAGCTATGGTTTTATCTCTGCCTTATGCTGGCGCTCTGCAGTAGGGCTATCCTGTAATCAGTAGCCTATGTGACAGTATTGACGTGTTTCAGTGAGACAAACACAGAGGAAATGAACCTTAGTGTAGAAACACTCAGGAGGAGCTAAGCTAAGCAGTCATAGCTATTAGGATTTTAAACAAAGAGACAGCAAAGGTTTGTTATTGTCTCTCCACCTGCTTCAAACAGACACTACAGCTCATTTTTAAAACATTTTGCCTATTCCTCACAATCAACATAATGATATGCCTCTAGCCATTTTCAAACAACACACTGTTCTCCATAGTTTAATGGCCATCGGATCAGCCTCTCCAGAGCTCTCCGTTACAGACATTACGCTTAGACATCTGTTAAGGGAAGAGACTGCTCACTCTCCATTCCATGCCAGAATAAATGGGGAAATACATGTATTTCTGTAGCAAGGATATATAAAAAGATGGATGTGCTTCTGAAGACAGAGTAAATGAAAATGTGCGTTTTCAGAAAGAGCCCCCCCCCCACCACCTCAGGATGGGTCACATCTGTGACTTCCTTCTTCTAACACATTTACAATTTACAATTTTACAATTTTGGCATGTGACAGACGCTTTTAGCCAAAGCGACTTACAATCAGTGCATCAGTCGGATTTCTAATACCTCATGAGCAGAGATCACAATAAGACTGAGCGTCAATTTGCCCCTTCGTATTGCGCCCCTGGAATACTTTGACAAACATAGATAAAAGACAAGCTTTTTTTTTTTTTTTTTAAGGAAAGGGAGGGTTAGGCAGTGGGGGACAGGTGGGTTCTAAAGAGGTGGGTTTTCAGTTTCCTCCAAACACTCTGCCCTGGCAGAAGAACAACGACCTCATGACATTTGGAAAGGCTTTTGTTTAGAGCCTCACTGATGACACAGAAATGACCTTTTTAACTCAATAAATATGTGTAATTCTGTTTTAGACAAAAAAAAAAAAAAAAAAAACTTTTCAGCATTTGATGAAAAAAACGTCAGCAATATTGACTAACAATAAAAGAAGTTACACTGAGCTCAGTAAAAGGATGAACCTTCCCTGTGTAAGAGAAGATGGTAATTAAAAACTCATTGCCTCACTGTTACTGGGACTTTCAAAATGTTCATCATTTATTAGGACCCATTATAAATGACCCAACCTTACCAAGCCTGGCTGTATGGCTACTATTTGCTCACACATGAATGAAAACAGAGGCCACACGTAACCTAAGCGTTACCATTGAGTTGAGAGGAGAAAAAGAAAGAAAGTAGCTCAGCAACAGGGATTCGTTTGTGGCATATGCGCTGCTCAACTAGCTTAAAAAATACAAGGCGCTGTCTGATGAAGCTGCCTCCCTCATGCCTAGGCACACAACTGTGTCTTAAAGGTACATTTCTGACTGTTACATCTGTTAGTATCGTCACTATCCCTGTCCCTTCTACGATCACTAAAAGACAGTGTTTCCAACCACGCACGGTTACAAAATGTAACACTATAATGTCACATAGCCCTAAAAAAGTTTCTGTGCTCTGAGTTTTCTGCTATGGCTGCTAGTAAACACACCATGGCTTAAGACCCTTCCACCCCCAAGCCTTCACTACACACCTCCTAAAACTGTAATGACAAATGCTTCTTATAACTGTAACGTTACGGACACAAAGCTCCGAAAAGTGTAACATTACAGAAACACAACTCTTAAAACTATGATGTTACAGACATGATGCCTACCATATTGGTAGTCATTTGTCTGCAGTCAAATTAACATGGATAGAGGTACATGGATAGAGAAGGAGTCTTTGGCAGGACAACACGGGCAGGTTAGAACGTTCCATAAAGTGGCTCATATGGTGTCCGTCTGTACACATGAATATGTGTAAGAGCAAACTCAATCACTCATTCAGCCACGATTTCACCCCACTTTCACACACGGATGCATATGCAAATGAACTGCTTCCTCCTTTTTCACATTCTCTACCGAACACTCATGCACGCACGCACGCGCGCGCACACACGCGCACACACACACACACACACACACACACACACACACACACACACGCACACACACACACACACACACACACACACACACACACATACACAGAGTGATCTGCAGAGATGCTGTGGCAGATGTTTTGAGTGATGTCGGTGTGCCAGTCGGTCAGCGATGCATATGTTTGGATTCTGAAAAAGGCTTGGCCATGTCGTGCAGTCCCTGGTGGTCTCACCGGCGCATCAGTGCCAGCCCACCCGGATATAATGCCATCAGAGCACGCTACATGGGACCCATGCTGTAGCGATTTGTAGTTCCCAGTTCACCATTGCTCTTTTCAAATGCTTCCTATCGATCTGTCCTTCTGTCTGAGACAAGCCTTTCCTCTGTGGAATCTGGACCCCGTCCCAGTGCACGTCTCTCTCTCCCCCTCTCTCTTTTTTTCCTTTTCTCTCCTCCTGAATTTAAGCTCATCTCTTTGGATTCCAGTCCAGAGCTGTTCTTGCTGTTCTCTCTCTCTATCGCCCTTTCTATGAGACTAAAACTCACTCTGCAGGGACCAGATTCTACCCAACTCATCTATCTCTCTTTTCCTCTTTTTTTCTCCATCTAGTTTCCTCTTCTTCTCAGTGTAAGCCCTCAATACCAAAGCCTCCATCCGTCCATACACACTCCTCTTAAGAACCGTAAACAGGTCACGCTTACTTCAGCTGGTGACTTGTTTGTGCTTGAGACTGCAAAAATTGGAGCGGTTTATGTCCCCAATCCATGGCTCTCCCTGTCCTTGCCCTATTAAAGACTGAAAAAGCTAGAAAAAAGCAAAGGGGGTGAGAGAAAGAGAGAAGGGGGGAGGGAGAAATAGAGAGGTCTATTGTATGTTCCTTCAGCTAAATCGAGTTTTGTAAGAATACCTCTCCCTTAATCTGGGCACATGCAGTAAAATGATTTGTCATTTTTACCCTGTTGGCCATGTTCAGCGCAGCAGTACCAGCAACCAGCAGTACCAGCAACCAGTGACCGATGCACTGTGTGACAGAATGTTGTTATATTTCACCAAATTAATCAAAAATACATATAATAAATAGATGCTCAGTCAGGACTGCTGTTGAAGGCCAGTACAGATTTATCCAGAGCTCGGGAAGTTAGCAATCAAGTCAGAAGACAATACAAAAACAAACTCACAGAATCCGTGTTTACTTGTTTGCTAACTGACATTCTCAGTCTCAATCACACAGATATGCAGTAGTTCTATGTCCTATTATATACATTCCAGGACTTCCCGCAGATGCTCAAGTGCCTGATATAAAATAGCGTAGTATTTGCATATAACTCTACACATATCCTCCCAGATATTTTAAGCTATCTATAAACTACTTATAATACCTAATACAATGTAAATGCTATGTAAACAGTTGTTATACTATATTGTTTTGGGAGTAATGACATGATAAAAGGCTGTACATGTTCAGCAGAGATGCAGCCATCTTAGACAAAACTACATAACTACATAGTACCCGTGGAAACGGAGGGCTGACTGTATATATATACGGTGTAGGGATAAATGGATATAGATTAGTAATATGGATCCAAATGCAGCTCCATGGTTTCTGTCAGAATCTTGAGGGGATTAACAGTTTTTGTTCACCATACCATGCTTCCGTCAGCAGATACTGATTACCAAGAAGAAAAAAAAAAGTGTAAGATGTCAATATGCAGTGGAATAACTGAATGTCTGCCTGTGTCCAGTGCTTAATGCATTTAGTGTGAAGAGTATATGATAGAATAGAACTGAAAGTCCAAAATAAATAAACTCTTTAATAACATAAGCACAGTCTGAGAATGCCTGTCAGTGTATCTTGTGGTTAACCTTCAAATTTATTTCCTGCTCTTTTTGGCCTTGCTTCTGTCTAAACTTGTCTTTTTTACTTGATGTGATAGTTAAATGGTCACTGTCCAACTCACGAGGCTAGGTTAACTAAACGAGAGACAATTTGCTAACTAAATATATGTTCCAATCAGCTTCACAAGATCTTGAGCGATGTTCGGATGACCTTCACATTGATAACAGCATGACAGAAACAAAGCTCTCATTCCACAGCTATGGCGTGAGGGGATGTGTGTAGTCCATAGTTATGCCCCTGGATACTGACCATGAAAATGCTTTGAATTGTTTTCAATTAAAAACAACATACATCGGTATGTAGGAGTAACATGGCAATATGAAGTCTGTATAATCTTTATTATTTATTTATGTATTTATTATTGTTATTATTATTGTTGTTATTATTATTATTATTATTATTATTATTATTATTATTATTATTGTTGTTGTTGTTGTTGTTGTTATTGTTGTTATGCTGTTATTATTATTATTTTTTATTTATTTATTTATTTATTTTCTTAGAGTACAGGAGTATTATGATCACTTATATTTCAACAATTGCAGGGACTGCAAAGAAAGAACCAACAAATGCTAGTTGTGAAAAAGAAAAAAAACAATAACAAAACAAACAAACAACAAAAAAAAAACCCTGTATTATTTATAAAGTCCATTCATGCAGTGTTTTACTCTGATCTCCAGTTTGCCCTATCAGAATAACTGGTCCCTGTGGACTCTGACTGAGATAAGTGTATTTCTAGCACTGTCCATCAGTAAATTTCTAATGAGAGTCGTGTGTACCGGTCTGGTGAGAGCTAATTTTGTGTGTGGGCCGGACCCAGTTCCCCGTGGCTGGTGCTTGCCCGGGGCACTGATGGGCCAACATGCAGAGTGTGTTTTGTGACGGATGTGCTGAGACGCAGTCTGCATGGGATAGGGCTGACACCAGTCCAATACATCACCCCGTGGATGGCTCTCAGCCATCTGTCCCAGTGTGCCCCGCTCTTGCCTGCCCTGTGCCCACAGATAACTGTGAGGATGATGGCTTCATGGGTCATTGTTAATTCATTATTAAAATATATTTACAGTGTAATTTCTTCATATTAATGTACTCTACAAGGGTGTGCCACTGGGGAATAGAAAAATCCCCTTTTCTTCCATTATTATTTGCTATTTTGTCCCCTTGTTTTCCTTTAATTTCATCCCTTTTCTGTAGTTTTCTGACTCGATGTGTTGCCTTGGACTCCAGCCAAAGCACACAGAGAAACAGATTACAGAAAAGTGGTCAGAGCATGTTTAGGATTTAAGGACTTCCTTAGTTTGTCACTGATGCTGGACAATTGTTACCTAGTGAGAAGCAGTTCCAGAGATTTCTTTGGCACCCAGAGACACAGAGCGCTGGAGCTAGATTTAGCCCAGTGGACAAATTAGGCTGAGATGGGGTTTCTTTTTTTTCCTGTTGCCAGTTTTGCTCCTCATTTCCCTGTATTATTCCGTGAGGATTACCCAAGAACATTAGCCGAACGTTTTGTTAGTTTCGATGGATTCTGTCCTGGCCATCTGCTGCCGCTCATTTACTTGGTAGATTAATTTGAGGATGGTGGAACTGCAAATCCAAAACTGATGGCTGCTAATCTTCCTAGTTATCCATTTAACCCTCTTTCCTTCTCTCTCTCTCCCTCTCTCTCCTCTCTTTTTTCTGCTTCTTTCATTCTCCAGACTGGGTACAAGCTGTCAAAATCTCATGAAATCTCATCTTCATTTCTGACGTTGTGGTGGAATAGAAGCTATATTCAGAATTTTATCCTTAGCCAGTGACTGCTGACATATGTATCTTTTAACCCTTCCACACCCAGGTTGTGAACATAAACAATGGCTGTGGCTGACTGAGTTCTTTTTTTTATGTGATCCCAGAATTCTGCTCTTGAGCTCCAAAAGTCTTTGCCCAGCTAAAAGAAAAAAAAAATGCCAATGAAAAAGAAGAGAAAAAGAAAGAGTCTTTCGCCCTGGGGGAGGCTCAAAGCCTGGATTCACTATCAGTTGGGGTTGGATCTGTGAGTAGGCCTCGCTGCATCTGCTCTTCTCTATCATGGATAAAGAGGCAGGAAACTCAGGGCCGAAGCAGCTTTTTCTTTCAGGTAAACCAAACAGGAAATCCACTGAGGACAAAAAAGCTTAGCCAAGTGTGGAGACAGGTAGCAGGGTATGTTCCTGTCAGAAAAGCTTACCCTGATGGTCCATTTTAGCCCTCACTGAAACAACGGTTTTACCCCTTTCTTTTCTTTCACGGTTTGGCCCCGGTTTTTGTTTCTCAGTCTCACTCCCATGTGCCTTGGGCCTGTGTCTTTGCAGTCAGCTAAAAATTGTCTGAAATGGGAGAAGTGACATAGCCACTGTGCTGAACAGGAACCTCAGAGCAATCAGTTAAAAATATAACTAAATAGTTTTGTGCTTTTCCATAGGTAAAAGAGGAACATTGTGGATTAAAAAGGTTAACAGAGCAGAGATGAATGTATAAAATGAAACGGAGGTGATTTGGGCTCAGTGCAGGGGTGATTTCCTGATGCTAGCCCGTGTTCTATTACCGTCACAGCACACCGGCTGCTCGGCTAATGCTACGCTAATTAAAAGAAGATGCATCGATCCTGGGCCTCCAGGAGAGCTCGTCCTCCTAATGCTGTTTCCTGTAGGATATATCTCTCCACCGCTCGGAGCTGGTCCAGAAACATGATCACTCACACCATGCTCCAGAGAGAGAGAGAGAGAGAGGGAGAGAGAGAGAGAGAGAGAGAGAGGGAGAGAGAGAGCTATTTCAAGTGAGTGGATGAAAGGATGAAAAAAGAAGAGGAGGAAGAACATGGAGCACACAGCATCAGTGAGGACAGCAAATGGAGAGAGCTCCATTAGTGCTGTGTTCTCCTATCCAATAGGTTTGCTTTGGTCTTTGAAAAAGACTGAATAAACAGACACAGACACACACATTTTTCTTCTCTCCAACACACCAAGGGATGCACACTCATGCTCAACACACAAACACAGAGACACTTTATCATAACTCATTTAACATGCAACAAAAAGAAAAAAAAATCTTGTCACATATTGTTATACTGTCTTGTAAGAAAGAAACAAACAAAAAAAAGGTTTGATGGCAATAAGAAAGCTTTAATGGCTACATTATCTCATACAGGTTGTAATGTGATAGGAGCATAGACTGGAGTGGGATCATTTGGTGTGTGGGGCTTCACATGCCTGTTACTTGCCAAAGCCCTGACAAAATTAGCACCAGTGATTCTCGGACTGAATTTATAATACTTTTTCAGGCCTTATTAAATGTCACGTGACCTTTAAAATGTTTCTGACGGGTCAGTGTGGCAGAACTTTACATACAGCTGTTACCTGTCTGTCAGCCAGACGTCCTGATGGGTGCTGTCCTGTCTTTACAGCTCTGCGGACAACAGAAGGAGCACCTGGAAGGTGTGTGAGAGCACTTCTGTCTCATCCTCCTGCTGGGCAGGCCAGAAAGGAACGGAGCGGAGGTGCGGAGTCATGGCTAATGGTTTGAGACAGCTGACACGGCGGGTGGAGAGTCAATTAGCATGTGATTAGAGGACGCGCACCAGAGGGGGGGAGAGGGAAAACGGACTCGCTGACAACGGCCACCAGGGCTACCTGGTCGGAAGCTTTCAGTGAGGACAAAGACAGCATACATCAGAAGACACATGCATGTACACACACACTTAGACACGTGTACACACGCATGCACGCACGCGCACACACACCTGGGAAGGGCAGATACAGAGAATATTACATCACTGTGGTTTTCTTACTAACTGCATATTTACAATTTGTGGAGTGTAACTGTCCATGTCTAAATGTGCATTGTTTCTTCTTTGTTTTCTTGTATCATACACAGTAATACACTGGTAATGACCAAGCTGAGAATAGGTTTGAATTCTTCGTCAATGTAAAATAAGAGCATCCAGATCTGGAACATTCTGGGTATGTCTCACTGGTTTAATCAAGTCTTTCTAATTGGCCATGCCTCTAGATGGTTTACATTCAGAGCAAACAGAGAAATAATAAAATAAAAAAATAATAAAATCATAAATTAACTCTCCCCCGACATCTTTTCTGACGTCGACATTGGGCACGGTATGCCCATGCACTGATGGATAGGCAAAGTGCAGGATGCCCTTCTTTAGCTGCCGTTTATGACACCATGGGAGACACAGGTATCCTACAACACTGTAGTGAAGACCCAACAACAGTTTAAAATAGCAAAGGTACTGAGGAATTAAAGTGTAGATATCCGAAAGAAAATTTCCTCAAGAAAAGAAATATATTTGGATAACACACACACACACACACACACACACACACACACACACACGTGCGCGTACACGCACACATGCACACACACACACGTGCGCGTACACGCACACATGCACACACACACAAACATGCACACACACAAACATGCACACACGCGCACAAGCACACACACGCACACGCACACACACACACACACGCACGCACGCACGTACATTTTACTATCATTTTCAGTAATGTGCTGGTAGACCTTTAGGTTAATTAACTTTAAAATAAAACCATTAAAACTGCTGCTCAGTGATTTTTTTATGCACTTCATAAAAATATTAACATAAAGGGTTCATTTTTCTCATCTCATAAAAATATTCATGCAAAAGAATTCAGTTTTCTCATTTACTCTGCATGTAGAAGTTCCATCTCTATGATAACTCTAATTCTACATCAGTAATGTTTTAAAGATAAATCTAGTGATGGGGGCAGCATTACTCTTACTTTGTCTTACCTCCACTGTGTTAGGACTGTGCATAATGGAAATTTTTAGAACAAGTGGCAAAGTCAACCTGGAACAGAAACTAATTATGAATTTTAGATTGCCACATTTAACTGAGTGGTAACACAGTGCCAAACTAAGAGTGGTAACACATAACCAAACTAAGAGCGGTAACACAGTACCAAACTGAGAGTGGTAACACAGTACCAAACTAAGAGTGGTAACACAGTGCCAAACTAAGAGTGGTAACACATAACCAAACTAAGAGCGGTAACACATAACCAAACTAAGAGTGGTAACACATAACCAAACTAAGAGTGGTAACACATAACCAAACTGAGAGTGGTAACACAGTACCAAACTAAGAGTGGTAACACAGTGCCAAACTAAGAGTGGTAACACAGTACCAAACTAAGAGTGGTAACACAGTACCAAACTAAGAGTGGTAACACAGTACCAAACTGAGAGTGGTAACACAGTACCAAACTAAGAGTGGTAACACAGTGCCAAACTAAGAGTGGTAACACATAACCAAACTAAGAGTGGTAACACAGTGCCAAACTGAGAGTGGTAACACAGTACCAAACTAAGAGTGGTAACACAGTACCAAACTAAGAGTGGTAACACAGTACCAAAACTAAGAGTGGTAACATAGTACCAAACTAAGAGCGGTAACACATAACCAAACTAAGAGTGGTAACACAGTACCAAAACTAAGAGTGGTAACACAGTACCAAAACTAAGAGTGGTAACACAGTACCAAACTAAGAGTGGTAACACAGTACCAAACTAAGAGTGGTAACACATAACCAAACTAAGAGTGGTAACACAGTACCAAACTAAGAGTGGTAACACATAAACAACCTAAGAGTGGTAACACAGTACCAAACTGAGAGTGGTAACACAGTGCCAAACTGAGAGTGGTAACACAGTACCAAACTAAGAGTGGTAACACAGTACCAAACTAAGAGTGGTAACACAGTACCAAAACTAAGAGTGGTAACATAGTACCAAACTAAGAGCGGTAACACATAACCAAACTAAGAGTGGTAACACAGTACCAAAACTAAGAGTGGTAACACAGTACCAAAACTAAGAGTGGTAACACAGTACCAAACTAAGAGTGGTAACACAGTACCAAACTAAGAGTGGTAACACATAACCAAACTAAGAGTGGTAACACAGTGCCAAACTAAGAGTGGTAACACAGTACCAAACTAAGAGTGGTAACACATAAACAACCTAAGAGTGGTAACACAGTACCAAACTAAGAGTGGTAACACAGTACCAAACTAAGAGTGGTAACACAGTACCAAAACTAAGAGTGGTAACACAGTACCAAACTAAGAGTGGTAACACAGTACCAAACTAAGAGTGGTAACACAGTGCCAAACTAAGAGTGGTAACACAGTACCAAACTAAGAGTGGTAACACATAAACAACCTAAGAGTGGTAACACAGTACCAAACTGAGAGTGGTAACACAGTACCAAACTGAGAGTGGTAACACAGTACCAAACTAAGAGTGGTAACACAGTACCAAACTAAGAGTGGTAACACAGTACCAAAACTAAGAGTGGTAACATAGTACCAAACTAAGAGTGGTAACACAGTACCAAACTAAGAGTGGTAACACAGTACCAAAACTAAGAGTGGTAACACAGTACCAAACTAAGAGTGGTAACACAGTACCAAACTAAGAGTGGTAACACAGTACCAAACTAAGAGTGGTAACACATAACCAAACTAAGAGTGGTAACACAGTACCAAAACTAAGAGTGGTAACATAGTACCAAACTAAGAGCGGTAACACAGTACCAAACTAAGAGTGGTAACACAGTACCAAACTAAGAGTGGTAACACAGTACCAAACTAAGAGCAGTAACACAGTGCCAAACTAAGAGTGGTAACACAGTACCAAACTAAGAGTGGTAACACATAACCAAACTAAGAGTGGTAACACAGTACCAAACTAAGAGTGGTAACACAGTACCAAAACTGAGAGTGGTAACGCATTACCAAAACTAAGCGTGTTATGTGAAATTTGTTTACTGTATAAAAAGATTAATAATATTACAGTTGTTGGCATAAACATTAAATGTAAGATATGTCCAAATGAAATCCTGCTGTCCAATGGTGAGAAACACTGTAACATTCCTCACAGATGAATGAAGTTTACGAGCCACGTGCGGCCAAAGCACTGGTTTTTTCCATGACCGCTGTCCAGTAGTCCAGGGATCAGGGAATTCAGAGAAATGAATCTCTTCTCTTTTATCTAGAATGTGTGTCCACACACCACTTGTTTTAGAACACAGATAATGGTTTTCCCTGACAAGTATCAGAAGAAACATAGTATGCAGTAAAATGTTTTTTTTTTCTCTCTATGATCTAAACAGTTTGAAAAACTTTCATTACTTTTATTATGTTGTCATGTGAGATGCATCACTATGTTAAGTTCACATACACGGTGCTTGTGCCTGAGGAAATCAAGCGATCAGCATGCAGCACCTTAAGGTCTTTTTAAATGCCTTTAAAAAAAAAAAAAAAAAGCCAGAAAGCTTCAGTTATTCATCTGTTCTCCATCAGACTTTACTTAACTGATTCTCCATAGCTCTCATATAATGATAAGTTATTACACACAGAGGTGTCTTTCATAAATGTATCCACACATTTGTAGACACATAACACACAATACACACACACACACACATATGTATGCACACACACACACACGCACACACACACGCACACACACACACGTGCATGAACACATAGACACACACAGACATTTACTTCCACACAGACCTATTTCTTGGTTGAGCACCCACTGCAAGCGAGCATTAACACAGAAAAATCAGAGGCCTGGAATGGTATTGGAGCACATGTTTACCCAGGAGAGAGAGAGGGAGAGGGAGAAGGGGAAAGGGAGAGAGAGAGAGAAAGACAGAGACAGAGAACGAGAGAATGAGAGAGTTTGGGGTGGAGTGGGGGTGGGGGCACTGAAGCGGAACACTCATGCCAACAAACACAGTTTTGTTTTTAATCTTCTTTATGTACTGTACCGCCCATTTTCCAAACTCTTCATTAACAAATCAGGGATGCATAGCAAATAGGTTAAAATATGGTATAATTTCCAACCTTTAGCCATGCATGGCTGCCCACTGAGCTGGCTGGAAAAGGTTGTTTGTACCATTAGCATGGCGGCTGATGCAGGACCAGGGATTTGTGGGTGAGCGTGAGTTAACACACAGGGAATGGCGTGTGAGTTATGGGTGCACTGGCTTTAATTTCGATAGGATTGAGCCAGCTCAGTGTTCACCCATCGTGCGCTTCATTATCCGCTGCTGGTTGTCATGATGTCTCGACTGTCGTTGTGGTTATGGAATCATTAATGTAGTGGAAGGGGAAAACCAAGTGACCGTCCGTTCATGAGGCAGCCTGTTAAAACTGAACTTTAATGAAATTATTTATGTTTACGCATTCAAGAGGTAGAGATTCAATTAGGCACGTAACGTAAAAATACGGATGACGTGGCAGACTGGTAATGCCCCGCCGGAAAGATGGAAGCACAAAGAGAGCAAGGCAGGAGGGCATGTAGATCTGACAGAGAAGCAAATGTAGGGTTTTGCTGTAACGCTTGGAAAGTGAACAGTCTGTGAGGATTTGTAGCTCTGTGACCAGAGCTATATGGTAAAGAAGCTGTTCTCAGGTCAGTTTGTCCATGTCATGGCTGCAGGTAGTTCAAGGTTGAGGTTCAGATTAAAGAACAACATTAAAGTGGAGATCAGTGTGGGGTGTCTAATCCCTTTCAAACTGGAAATACAAAGACCAAGGACAAATAAAGCAAAACTAACATGTTTATGGCATTAGTTTTGATGATGGCTCTTTTGTTAACAGAGCATGCTGGATCTCGTGTCTGGATACTGGGCATATTTTGGCTGAAAAAACATCAGAGCACACACACACGCACATGCACACACATGCACACACACACACACGCATGCACATGAACACACACACACACACACACACACACACACACACACACACACACACACACACACACACACTTTTAATAAATGGGTGTACCAACAAAAAGCAGCTTTTTTTGCTATCTTATATCTAAAATCCAGCATCTTATATATAATCAGATATTAACCGTGCATACAGCGTTCCTGTCTCCCTTTCTTCCTTTTTTGTTTCTTTATTTTATTTGTCCTGTGTGTGTGTGTGTGTGTGTGTGTGTGTGTGTGTGTGTGTGTGTGCGCATGTGTGTGTGTGTGTGTGTGTGTGTGTGCGCATGTGTGCGTTGTCTGCAGTTGTCTGTGCTCAGGAGCATGCAGCAAGACTGTGCTCACTGCGTGTGTCTGGGGGGAAAGGTGACAGAGGTGGGGTGCTGTGCTGTGCTGTGCTGTGGCCTGGAGTACTCCTCAACTCCTCTTGACTTTATAATCCTTTTATGCATCACGTACACACACACAAACACACACACACACACACACACAAATACAGACATGTATCCTTCACCCTATATGTCAACAGCATCGCATGACTTGCATTTAATCATTCGAGTTTAGAGTCAGCTGCTCTCTTGTTTTGGATGGGGATTGTCGTCCAGCTGTGGGTTTTTGTCCATGCCAGCCATGTGTGCGTAGGCAGTAAGAATCGGTAATTATGCCCCTCCCAATGGAGTGCAGGCACTGTGGAATCATGGGAGGGCCACGCTCTTTTAAACACCACTGTTGCCAAGGCTGCTCTGTCAGTCAGAACTGGAGGAGGATGTTTCTCTCTTTTTTTTTATCCCTTTCTTTTCTCAGTGGATAGCGTGAACAGCCACCATACGCCCTTTTCATCTTAAGAAGGAGGAGTCCGTGGGTGAGACAGAGTGATTCTAGGGCCACTGTAGTGACAAATCATCACTCCTACTGGCTACAGGAAACTGCCAGACAAAACACCAGCCTCTGCTCCTACATATGTGCTCTTTTTTTTGCATTTTTTTTTTCCTTTCTTGTTTTTCTTTTTCTCCCTCTATCTTGTGGTTGATCTCTGTGAGGATTTGATTAGCTAATTAATTAGTGTTCCTACAGTATATAATGGACCAATCATTAATTATTTATTATCTGTAAACTGTTAAACAGCTCCCAAACGGCAGCCAATTTACAGTATTTTAAATGGATTTGGCAATATGTCACAATTTGCCCATTTCATACTGTTTCCCAATTGACATATTAAAATACACACACACACACACACATAGAGAGAGAGAGAGAGAGAGAGAGAGAGAGAGAGGTTGGGGCTTGATGCCAAAACTGGTGATTGAGTTTTGGAGTCAGAGAACAAATGCTTTTGCACATTGTCTTGTTGGAAGACGCAGTAAAGTAGAAAAAAAGAACAAAGCTGGCAGCCATTAAAACAGGAGGTCCAGCTGCCCCCATGTAACGGCAGCAGCAGGTAAAGACCATCCATTTAACTGAGAGATGGATGTTTACAGGCATCTGTTCCGATGGAAGACACAAGCCAGAGTTTTGTCTGTAAAGCGCTGACATTTTTGTGCAATGAAAAAAAGTGGTAAGGTAGGAGCTCGGCTTTCAGTTAGTCACATTACCATAAAAAATGGAATATGCTTACGAGTGACATTTCTAAAGACGGAGAAAGTGTTTTCACACCTCATTCTCTTTCTCTCTCTCTCTCTCTCTCTCTCTCTCTGCAAACAAAAGAAAGTTGGTCTTGCTATATGAAATAGCAGTAATTATAACTCACATGAGGAGACTGAGAATGCGAGGGTGAGGTTTCAGAGAGGGGCTGTAATCAAAAAGCATCATGATTTCAAATGGATCCCAACACTCCCAGTTTTTTTTTTTTTTCCACCCATTTCACACTCTGTCACCCCATTGTACCAGTGGATTTAAGTGTGGCTGAATGAATAAAGAGAAATTTCTGCTCCTGTCTCTTTGCTCACTGTATATTTCTGCATCTGCTTATCTCCACCATCATCAGTGAAGTTTCAGCCATGTTCTCTCTCTCTCTCTCTCTCTCTCTCTCTCTCTGTCTCTGTCTCAAGTTCTTTTCCTTTCTCTCACTCTCTCTATTTGTCTCATTCTGTCGCTCTTTCTCTGCCATTCCAGGGTCATCAGTGAGATGAAAGGCATCTCTGCTCATGGATGAAGTGAGTGAGAGGATGAGGAAGTTTAATAAACCCTACACATTCAACCATGAATCTGCCTGGTTGACTTGCATATACATCTGATTGATCCCTTTAAAATGCTGTGAACAGATTTGTTAAGCAATACTGAAAGAGGCAGACAGAACACACACACACACACACACACACACACACACACACACACACACACACATGCACAAACAGAGAGAGAGAGAGAGAGAGAGAGAGACTCTTAGATCACTGTTATATAGCTTCAGATAGAGTGAAGAAAAGGCAAAAACCCCACTGCCCTGTCACTGAGTAATTCACTGCTTTCAATCACTCACACCCCTCCACCTCATGCTGTGTTTACATAGGAATCAGTACATCTATTATCTCTCCTTCCTTCCCTCCCTTCCAGTTATCTTTTTTCTCTCTGTCTGAGCTCTTCAGTTAGAAAGAGAGAGACAGAGAGAGAGAGAGAGAGAGAGTGAAGCTGCATGCTCAAATGCCAATACCACAAATTATCAATACTTGGTATGCATTGCGTGGGTCAAACTATCGTTGTATAAATTGGCACATGGTGGCAGGCCAGGGCCAGAGTGCAGCAGGGAGAAGAGCCTGGCTGTAATAGAATGTATAAAAAGAATATTGGGGGAAGGGAGACTGAACAAAAGAGAGAGGCAAGAGAGGGAGAGAGAGAGAGAGAGAATTTTCATCTTGATCTTTAAAAAGATGGCCTGCTGCTTAACAGTACATTCTGACAGAATGAATGTAGGGTTGGATCCTCACTCACAGGTCTGATCTCAGAGTGTGGCTGTGGTGGCGCTAAATGAGCTGACACTCACCTTGACGAACATCATCCTCTCTCTCCGTCTCTGTGTGTGGTTATGAAAGAGGATGACAATTTCATAAAATGAGACTGGGTGTGAAATGTGAAGGTAAGAGATGCTGATGAAGGGAGTGCGCGTCTGTAGGGAGGCATGACAGCAGATTCTCTGAGCTCCCTCTCATTAATGGGTCGACATGGACGTCTAGATTGTGACACAGTAATTACATAAGTACGTAAAATCATGTACTTATTGAAAAATGCCCCCCCCCCCAAACTCCACCACCACCACCACCACCACCACCACCATACAGTGGTGGAATGTAACGAAGTACAAGTACTTCGTTACTGTACTTAAGTACTTTTTCATGTATCTGTACTTTACTTAAGTAGATTTAGTTGTGGGTACTTTTGACTTTTACTCCACTACATTTTACAGCAAGTATCTATACTTTCTACTCCACTACATTTCTACAATGAGTTGCGTTACACGTTACAGTCACATTGCAATTTTTTGTTTGTTAGTTAGTTTTAAAGTAATCAATGGCGAGAGGGGAATTGGTCCACTGAACCAATCAAAGCGGGCAGGTAATGTTAGACCCTCCTTCCACACGAGTGGGGTGCGCCCGCAGCAGCAGCATCAACATCAGCAGCAGCACTAACCGGTAATAAAACACCCAAAATGGATTCGAGAGAGGCCACCACGGAGATTCAGCCATTAGACATGCGCCACCCATGGCCTTATTTAAAAGAGTTGTTTGAGATAACCGGTTCTAAAAATGATTCATGGAGATTCCGGTGCCATCTTTGTCTCCCTCGAAAACACGAGATACTAGCTTTCAAAAATTCGCCGTCAAATTTGAAGAAACATATTGAGGTAAATTAGGTTGCTTAACGCTACCTGACTTTTGCATGTTAAATTAATTTAGGTTAGTGAAGTCTTATGTAACCTTAGCTAGCCTCTTGTTCAAATGCACCACTAGCAACAAGTAAACACGATTAAATTATTATAATCTGGCATTAACTGGCAAGTAACACATGCATGTTGCTAACGCAATGTAGTCTTGGTCCTGGGTGTTTGCTTGGATGCTAGATCCCGGGAACAGCGGTAGTTATGTTGCTTGTGTGGCTAGGGGCTCTTTAGCCCTGTGCTCCTTCAGAGTTAAGGTTTAAAGCTAGTTGGTATTATAGAATGACAGGATTAACATCGTAGTAATTACTTTAAAGATACCTTTGTCTTAATTACACTAAAATGGAATTTAAAAGTCAGACTGTCAACCCTACTTGGCATGCTTATATTGAGCCAAACCAAATTTCCATATCCTGTGAGAACAGTCTGGCAAAAGTATACATTTTGTAATAGATAATATGTTGAAATCCTGTGTTAGGATCAGTGCCTATTCCTTTGTTAGGTGTGTTTAATGCCCCTTTTTCAGGCAGACAACTTTGACTTGAATGTGTTTACTGCAGTCAATATAACACAATGGTTTTGCATTGTGTTATATTGTGTTTGGTTTTTATTTACAGTTAAATAAAAACTTTGAAAGGTATAATCAGTCCTCTTTCTTACTTTGCTTAATGGCATTTAACTCTGCAGGTCACCCCTGAAATTCTGATTCACAGAATCATAAGTCCAAGTGTGAACTGTGTCACAGAGGGTAAACACAATAAAAACAATAACCTTTCAAATAACTGATAAGAGGTTGTTTGCCAGTGTTATCAGTAGCATCATCTGCAGCATTGTTAATTAAAATGGCACAGCCCATACTATTGATGTATTAAACAAAATATACATACAGTAGGCACACTTAATGATATTGTAGACCATTGCATTAGGGAATACATTCAGCAAGTACTTTTACTTTTAATACTTTAAGTATATTTAAAAGCAGGTACTTACTTACTTTTACTCAAGTAAAAAGGTCAATGCGGTACTTTTACTTTTACTAGAGTACATTTTTGTCTGTTTATTTGTACTTTTACTTAAGTACAGTGTTTGAGTACTTCCTCCACCACTGCCACCATATAACCACCACAGCCCATTGAATGAGAACAGTAGAGATACAAGCAATGGGTCCAGAGAATAGTTGCTGCATTTTTCCTCACCACCTCAAAAACTCACACATGATACTTGTCATTGAAAGCACACGTAGATATGTCATGGAATGCTGTGCATTTGTCACATGTCACTTATGTCACATATGTCACTTTATGCCATGTCATGGACGCTACAGATTTAAATCACAATCACAGTAGATATGTCATATGTTGTAATCACTGCAGATAAGTCATGTGTCATAATAACTGTAGATATGTCATATGTCATAGTCACTGTAGATATGTCATATATCATAGACACTGTAGATACATGTCATAGACCCTATAGGTATAAATATCACAAATACTGTGGATAGGTGATATGTCATGGGCTCTGCAGACATGTCATATGTCACAGACAATGTAGATATATGTCATAGACACTGTAGATATGTCATACTTCATAATCGCTGTAGATATGTCACATGTCATAGACACTGTAGATACGTCATATGTCATAGACACTGTAGATATGTCACATGTCATAGACACTGTAGATACGTCATATGTCATAGACACTGTAGATATGTCATATGTCATAGACACTGTAGATACGTCATATGTCATAGACACTGTAGATATGTCATATTTCATAATCACTTGAGATATGTCATATGTCATAGACACTGTAGGACATGTCAAATTCTGGGGGCATTCTACTAATTTATCTGTAAGTGACTAATGAGTGCTAATTAGTAATGTCTGTCAAAAGTGGATCCTGAATTCCATTTCATAAAAGTTTAAATTGTTTTAAATAATTAATTGTTGTATATATGCATATATATGCTCACGATAGGCTGGGACTCACTATGAAAAGATCATAATAAGATAAAAAGAAGAGGACAAACATACTGCTGCACACATATCTGAAACAAAGCAAAACAAAAACAGTTTGTACACGTACTCCTGAAAAACGGACAGACAGAGAGAGAGAGAGAGAGAGAGAGAGAGAGAGAGAGAGAGAGAGAGAGAGAGACTAGATCCTAATCATTAGATTTGTGCTGGTGTGCTCCAAGAGTTATTTGGATTCATGGTGAATGGAGCCAGATTTTTTATTTGTTTTGTTCTGAATGCTTGGCCAGGAGTGTAAGGAAGTGTGCTGAGCAGTGTGTGTGTGTGTGTGTGTGTGTGTGTGTGTGTATGTAGCTGAGCTTGGAATCCATGGGTGAGCTCCAGTTAGCCCCAGAACCACAGCAGGCTTCCAGCAAACTCCAAAAGGCCAGAAAATCAATAAGGCTTTGAAAAATAATTGGTGCAAAGGGGGACATGGATCTTAAAACAGTGGGGGAATGGTTGTCACTGGAGGTCTGCTGTTTCACAATTACTTCCCACTTTGGCCAAATACTTTAGGACATAACTGTGCTCTTCCTTGTGTTGAATTGAGCATAAAAAGACCAAAAGTTATTGTCAGTAATCTTTAAGTACACTGCAGCCAAACAGAAGGTTGGATGTTTGTTGGATGACTAATGACTACAGAGGACATTAAGCCAGCATTGTCACAAACAAGGCTGTGATGTACTATGGGGGAGGGCTGTTCATAAGAAATGTCATAGTTAAGGCCTCATTTGCTTAATGTCTGTCATGCCAGAGGGAAAGACTGATTTTTGTAAGTATGCCAAACACAACCACCAAAACTGAATTATTGTTAGGAAATAGAGTGCTGATCAAAAGTCTTAGACTATAGCTAAGACTCACACAACTAAACCACAACTAGGACTCGAACAGCAACACCAAAGCTTAGACTCATGCAGCCAAACCGCAGCTAAGACTCACAAAGCTAAACGACAATGAATACAGTAAAGACGCATAAAGGTGAACCGTACCTAAAACTGAAATAATCTTCAGTAACTCAAAGAGACAAAATGTTTTGGGTGCATTGCAGAAAGAATGAAGGTGTACAGTGATGACAAAAAGGAGCTACTGAATTCTCTAGTAAGTGCAATCACAAAATACAATTACCTCCATTCAGCACAAAATTGAATCTCAGTGCTATAGTTATTTCCTTTATGCATTTTCATTTTTATTTATTTATTTACAGTGGTAGATTGTCTTCTTCATGGTTCCAGCTTTCTGTTTAATCTTACTGTTCCTCCTTGCGTTTTCTTTTTTAAATTTGTAGTCATAATGTTTGGCCGTGCTGAAAATGGGCCAAATGACACGCAGCTTGTGTTACACTGGCTGCCATGGTTAATAGTATCTACATAAACTGAACAGGCTTGATAACAGCTGATTTCAGGAGAGAAAAAGAAAAAAGAGGGGGGGGGG
Source organism: Chanos chanos (assembly GCF_902362185.1). NCBI lineage: Eukaryota > Metazoa > Chordata > Actinopteri > Gonorynchiformes > Chanidae > Chanos > Chanos chanos. The sequence goes on along the minus strand of NC_044501.1, from coordinate 25,740,368 downwards.
GATTATGGGTCACCCTTTTTCTTTTTTTTTCTTTTTTGATAGACAAATGCATTAAAAATGCTATTATGCAGAGAAAATAAACGAATTTCCTATAAACAGAGCAGGGAAAAACACATTAGGATTTAAATTGCTTTAATACCTGACTTTCCTTAGCTAATCAGTGGAGCCTTGGCTTGAGGTAATAATTACTTTTTGTAAACGCCGAAGACTAAATAACTTTTCTTTAAGAGAGTTGAAGGGGAAATATCAAAACACGATTAGATTGGCTAAATGTGAAATTAAATGTCTTTATGAGATCAGGAACATAATTGCTTGTGGCCACCTTCTCTTTCATCGTCTGAGGATTGAAGTATGCCAGGATGCTTCGGATCTTTCAAACATAATTGATGCATTCGTATTTTAAATTTAGTCATCTCATTTGTCAGTGACCCTTAACAATACCTGCAATAAAATGAACCTTATAGGAATTTGATTGAACAGGAAACAAAGATACTGCTAATTAAATCTGCAACCACTCATCAGGGCTCAGTGGGCTTCTAACAGCAGAACAATGAGAACTGATTAGAATTACAGTGTCAAACACATGTATTTATAGATTCATTTGGAATTCAGAGTAAAATGGCATGTGTTTCAAAGAAATACTCAGAGAAAGTGAGGCTGCATTAGTGTCCTTTTAGACAGAATCTCCAGTGAGAGGTTGAACACACGGCTGTGTAAGAGGCTCCATCACACTGTAAAATACTATGAAGCCTGCTCACAATGCTCAGAGAATGAACCAGTACATGTCTGTGATCAGTGTTAAACAATGTGTGCCATTCTCTGTCATATGTTTTGAACGTCATGTAGATCACGTTATGATGTATTAAGAAACAGATGTATATGACAAGTCACGCCAAGTAATTCGTATCATTAAGAGCCCCAGTGATAATGAATTAGCCAACATTGTTTCTTCTTACATGATAACATTTGTCTTAGCAATGGTAGTAATAGTAGTTATATCCATTGCATTAATTATTAGCGCTGTTATGTGCTTTTTCCCCTTATAAACTATTTAAGTCAAAAACAGGACTGACATCAGAATGGAAAGAAAGCTTCTGTATGACAACTATATGACATATATGACAACATCTATATGACTGCATTACTAGCAGCCATCTGATTTGCCTGAGCCCGACTCTATCACAGCATTACCCTCATATCCGCTGTACTGTTTGTTGACATGAAAACAGCCGTATTCAGTTGGCCATTATGACTCTTACTTTTACCATGTCTCCTCTGTTGTAAGACCTCATATCTTAACACATTCAATTATAGTACATATTACTATAGTACATATTACAAAATACGAAGTACAACAATGCATCACAATGACAGTAAAACAAACAAACAGAGAAAACAACAACAACAGCAACAAGAACAACAAATAAAGACAAAAAAGAAAGAGCAAAGGGAAACACCAACAAAAAGGGAAAAAAAGGAAAAAAAGAAGGAAAGAAGGGGGAATAAGAAAAAAAGCCATAATAATAATAATAATAATAATAATAATAACAATAGTTCAATAAATAAATAAAATAAATATATCTTTCTTGTATATATGTATTTACGTATAAAGATTGAAGAACAAAGCATAACAGACTGACAAGACATGATGGGGCAAGACAGACAAGACCAAACAAGCTGGGCTGGTGGGACAAACTGCACACTGTGTTTTCATGTAGGGTTGTTGAAGCATATAAGAGGAGAAAATAAATAAACAAATAAAAGTTGAGAAGAACAGCAATGTTAAGGGTCACTTGTGGGGAGAGGAATCAGTGTTGAAGGTATTGTAGAAAGGGGGATCAGGTGTCTTCACAGGGTTTAACGTTGTTTTTCTGAGATGTGGTTAATTTTTCTAGGTTTGAATGGTCTATTAGTAGGTTGAGCCAGTGAGCTATGGATATCTTGGTTCTGTCTTTCCTGTTCAGTAATATGGTGTTTTTGGCAATGGTTAGCAATATTAATATGAATGATTTGAGATGTTTCAGTGTATGTAACGTAAAGACATCACCAGTTAGAGCTACGATGGGGCATAAGGGGATGCTGAGGCTAAGGATCTCAGATAGCTTGCTCGTGACCTCTGACCAAAAGTTTTGGATGTGTGGGCAGAGCCAGATGGCATGAAAGTAATCATCTGTTGAGGTTGAACAGTGTGAACATGATTACTTTGGCTAAACATGTGGTACATGCGGTAAAGTTTGTAGGTGGTAATGTGGGTTATATGAAGGACTTTATGCTGTATAACTTGGGAATTACACATCATAGAGAATGTGTTGTTGCATATGCTTTGCCAATTAATATCTGTTGGTAGGTTATTTATGTCTGTGGTCCATTTGTCTATAGGGATTGATATTATGCTGTCTTCAGATGCTAGGAGTTCGTATATTTGGGATAACTTTTTTTGAGGTTTGAGTGATTGTAACTTTGAATAGAGGGGAGGGATATGATTGTTAAAATTCCTAGTGATGATGGGTTTATGACTTCTTTTAACTGGATATACTGGAAGTAGCAGTGATCCGGTATGTTGTATTTTTTTTTTTTTTTGATGTGGTCGAAGGTCATGAGCAAGCCATCATTGAGTAACTGTCCCAGGCTGGTTACTCCTCTCTCATTGCAGGTTGAGAAGGAAAAGGATTTGTTATTCATTAAGAACATGGGATTATGCCATAATGGAGTATGGATACATGGTGAGAGACTGTAATGGAGAATTTCATTTGACTTCCACCAAGCAGTTAGAGTGGTGCTGATAGTGTTGTTTTTGTAACTTTTGTGAGTTTTTATGGATTTATCTATAAATGGGAGATTTTTGATGCTCAATTCTTTAGCTAAAGTATGTCCAGCCCAGGTGGATTGGTGTTATTTGTCCAGTGGTGGATGTACAGTAATTGGTCTGAGAGGAAATAGTAGAAGAAATTTGGGGCCCCCAAGTCCTCCATATTGTTTGGGCTTTTGGAGAGTAGATTAATCTGTGGTTTTTGTTTTTTCCAGTAGAATCTAGTAACTGCACTATTGAGAAAGGAGAACCAGCCCAGGGGTGGGGTGACAGGGGTCATGGTAAAGAGGTAGTTTATTTGCTTCAGTTGGTTAACTTTCCTGTCGGACACTGTACCAGTCCAATATGAAAGCTTCATTTTTGGACTAGACTCACTTTAAGTACAAGACACTGATGGCTTGGCAGGAAACCTTTGCTTCTCCGCCTCTTGGTTTGTGTAAGTGACAATGACGTCCGACGTTATGGCAATGTGTTGAGCTTCTTCTGTCACTTTGTACTTTTGTTCCTGATAAGTGTAGGGGAAATGCTAGGCTGATTAAAAATGGCAAATTTGGACATTAAATGAGATCAGAGAGGGGGACACTCTTTAAGAATCATTTTCAGCAGGTCAGGGTGTTAGCCTTTCCCCTGTTTCTCTGGTAGTAGAGCTTAGCAGCAAGGTGAGTGCATTAAGATGTATGGCTGCAAACATTAAGCACACAGAGAGAGATGAACTGCACCATAGCTGGCATGGAAGTCTTGGTTGTCGTCAGTTAACCACAGAGAGAGAGATTACTTGAAAGTCTAGTTCACCAAAAACTCACTGTCACCGCCCCTCCTCCAGCGCTATTCCTCGGCTATGTGGATGTCTGAAGAGGAATGATTTAAGGATATTAAGCTTTAGGCTACACTAAACATGTAACAATTTGCCTTACTAAAAATTTAAGGAGAACAGCACAACGCAAAATTTAGGTACGGGCGGATCTGATTTCTGCTGCCTACGGACGCTACCAGCTGGGCCTACGAAAACGACTGAAAGAAATAAGTAGCAACCGACAAAACTCACCCTTTGATCACCGTAAAAATAATACATAGGAGACTCTGCTTGCCGTGCAAAAAACACATATGTTAATATGAATCGAATTAGACAGCGTCCGATTTGGACGAGCACTACAAGGAGCACAACAAATTGAGCAGAATATTTCCCTTGATGAATAAAGTCCCAAACGAAAACAAAATCCTCCAATGTCCGGCTTAAGCAAAATGAGACGCCGTGGTCTACAAACAAACAAAAAAAAAAACACGCAATCTCACCAGAGTTTAGAAAAATAAGGTCCTCGCCATGCAGTATCCAGTGATTTTCTTTTTAACAGTATAATCCATAAGCGGAAAGGTAGATCAACTGTCCAACAAACTCCTGGTAGTTCTGCGTCTGCGAGACCTCCAAACGCCGACTTGCTCTCCTTTTTGCGCGCCTCAACAACAGGTAGTACGTCATTCCCGTTCCTCCACATTTAAACATAAAGGTGTACGTAAAGGTCCGTCCCCAAAAGCCGTGTTAAACATAGGCAACTAAAAACATGTACAGCATTTAAACTAAGTGATAAAAATAAAAAAAAAACAAAAAAAACAAATACATGTTTCTTTTATGACGACAATGCCATACACAAAGGTAAATCGTATAACTGGTCGATTCAGAAAGTTAGTAATGTAACACAGAACACAGCCTAAATGAACTGACTTAACGAAGGCTAATTAATATGATTAAAAATTAAGTTAATGTAACTCACCAAAACAATATCAGTTATAACACTGCTACTGCATCAGACTTATTCAAAAGTAGTTCAAAAGTCAAAATAAGAATGAACTAAGTGTTAACTGACAATAACCAAGACTTCCATGCCAGCCGTGCTCCAGTTAACCTCTCTCTGTGTGGTTAACTGACAACAACCGAGACTTCCATGCCAGCCATGATGTCTTGTTGCATGCCATCCCTCATCTCTGTCTGCTAGTTTTGACTGACAACTTAATAACCTTTTAGCATTTTAAGGATTCGGACTTTCCTAGATTCTTTGTTTTATGTTGCTGTTTATGCAATGATTTGTCAACCAATGTAGCTCTTCTGATTAGATAATGAAAAAAAAAAAAAAAAAAAAAACTCTCTGACAGTTTTAATATCTAACTTTAGCAGATCTGTTTTTGTTCTCTATGTAATATTCTATTAGTCTAACCACTGTTGAGCCAACCAGACGAGGATGGGCTCCCCCTGTTGAGTCTTGGTTCCACCTGGGGGTGTCAGGTCCAGTATCCTGTAAAGCTGCTTTGTGACAATGTCCGTTGTGAAAGCACCATTCAGATAAAATTGGGTTGAACTGAATTGCCTACAGACCCAAAACCAACCTAAAGAAGGATAATCAGCCTAACCATCCAAATGGGGATAAACCCTCAAACGCATAACCAGGCCTTCAGACGCATAACAAGTGTACAGGCATATGCATCTACCGTGGTGAAACATGATTAACGGTCATTTAGACATTGTGTTATTTGTTATTGTGTTATTATGTGTTGTTTCTTTTGCAGCACTCATTGGTACTTATTATAAACTCGCAATTGCTTAGAAAGATGAAAAAGGGCATCTTGAGCTGTTGCTGCTTTATTGGTGCTGGTACTAACAGTTGGATTTAAAAGCTATAAACTACTTTAAGTTTGAAAGCACTTAGACAGAGAGAAAAAAAAAACAGCCAAAGAAAACAACTCAGTGATTTCCACTTGCCTCTTAATGTCGTCTCTTTGCTGATGTTTTACTTTGCCTCCTCTTAATATCACTAAGTAGTCCATTTATTAGGGTGGGAAAGAAACATGCAAGCTGCTATGAGAATACTTGCTGAGTACAATTTACTAATTACAGAAAGATTTGTCTTCCAAAAGGGGTTTCCTGGCAGGGTTCAGGTTTGCTTATGCAAGCCGCGCCCTCCAGCTGACTCATTTTGAAATAGACCTTTCAGCGAGATCAGCGAATACAGAGTCAGTCATTCTTGTGATTGGACAGCTCTGTTTGACTCTGTTTGGCTGCCAGCACAGTGCCTGCCAAAAAGACACAGACAGAGTGTTATGTTACAATGTATATCACGCATTACACGTCCACAGGATGTTGTGTTACAGTGTACATACAGTATCACCCACAGAGAGCGTGACGTGTTACGGTGTGCATTAAGTATTAGAGAGAGGGTGTTGTGTTACAGTGTTTATAGAGTATTGGACACAGACAGGATGTTGGGTTACAGTGTACATAAAGAATCATCCACAAAGAGGGCTTTGTGTTACAGCTTTTGTAACGTATTAGAGACAGACAAGGTGTTGTGTTACAGTGTATATAGACTTTTAGAGACAGACAGGGTGTCGTGTTACAGAGTAAAATATTAGAGACAGACGAGGTGTTGTTTTACAGAGTAAAGCATTAGAGACAGACAAGATGTTGTGTTACAGTGTATATAGACTTTTAGAGACAGACAAGGTGATGTGTTACAGTGTAGAATATTAGAGACAGACAAGGTGATGTGTTACAGTGTAGAATATTAGAGACAGACAAGGTGATGTGTTACAGTGTAGATTATTAGAGACAGACAAGGTGATGTGTTACAGTGTATATAGACTTTTAGAGACAGACAAGGTGATGTGTTACAGTGTAGAATATTAGAGACAGACAAGGTGATGTGTTACAGTGTAGAGTATTAGAGACAGACAAGGTGATGTGTTACAGTGTAGAATATTAGAGACAGACAAGGTGATGTGTTACAGTGTAGAGTAATAGAGACAGACAAGGTGATGTGTTACAGTGTATATAGACTTTTAGAGACAGACAAGGTGATGTGTTACAGTGTAGAGTATTAGAGACAGACAAGGTGATGTGTTACAGTGTATATAGAGTATTAGAGACTGACAGGGTGTTGTGTAACAGTAACGAAAGCATATTTTAGATTATAACTTTTAGTCATGTAGGCTTATAATGATAGCTGTGAAGATTATGAATATGCAAAGTCATAGCGTAATCTAGGACACGGACAGAGACAAATTATATATGTGTGTGTGTGTGTGTGTGTGTGTGTTTGTGTGTGTGTGTATGAGAGAGAGAGAGAGAGAGAGAGAGAGAGAGAGAAAACCTTTTTTGATGTACGTTTTTTGTTCCTTATACTGGTCTTCATTTTATGAAGTGCTCTATCCTAATTGGAGTGAAGTGTTCTTTTTTTTTCATTTTTGTTGTCTAAGACATTCACAGCTAAGTCAGTGCCATGTTGCCAACATTGATTTGATCAAATATAGCAGCATTATGTAACAACTTCACTTTACATGCCTCATTTACTGTTTTTGAATAGACCATAATGTTTGTACATTTGCCACACTGGCAATAGATGAGCACAGCTCTTGGCAGGACATAGTAATAAATGTCTTCAGTTTTATCAGATCATTTTGCATTTCAGTTTGTGCACTAAGAAGTGTGGGATGTTTCTTATTTAAATTACTCTGTGTGCTTGTTTTTGGACCCTGTATGTGTGTGTGTGTGTGTGTGTGTGTGTGTGTGTGTGTGTGTGTGTGTGTGTGTGTGTTTATCTCCTCAGATTTTTACGCTGGGCTTCCTCATTCACGTTTTAATGGGAGATTCCTTGAGTCAATGGGATTCATGATAAAAGGACAAAGACCAGAATGACAGCATGGATACAGAGAGGGGTCTGTGGAGCCCAGACAACATAGAGACATCAAATCTACAAGGTCATCACACAGCTGAGCTGAGCTGAACTGAGCTGAGGTGAGGTGAACTGAGCTGAGCTCAGCTTAGGTGATGGTAGCTGAGCTGAGCTGAGCTGAGCTGAGGTGAGGTGAAGTGAGCTAAGATGAGGTGAACTGAGGTGAGGTGAGGTGAGGCGAGGTGAGGTGAGGTGAAGTGAAGTGAGCTGATCTGGGGTGAGGTGATGGTATCTGAAGTGAGGTGATGGTAGCCGGGGTGAGGTGATGGTATCTGAAGTGAGGTGATGGTAGCTGGGGTGAGGTGATGGTATCTGAAGTGAGGTGATGGTAGATGCGGTGAGGTGATGGTATCTGAAGTGAGGTGATGGTAGATGCGGTGAGGTGATGGTATCTGAAGTGAGGTGATGGTAGCCGGGGTGAGGTGATGGTATCTGAAGTGAGGTGATGGTATCTGAAGTGAGGTGATGGTAGCCGGGGTGAGGTGATGGTATCTGAAGTGAGGTGATGGTAGCCGGGGTGAGGTGATGGTATCTGAAGTGAGGTGATGGTAGCCGGGGTGAGGTGATGGTATCTGAAGTGAGTTGATGGTAACTGGGGTGAGGTGATGGTATCTGAAGTGAGGTGATGGTATCTGAAGTGAGGTGATGGTATCTGAAGTGAGGTGATGGTAGCTGGGGTGAGGTGATGGTAGCCGGGGTGAGGTGATGGTATCTGAAGTGAGTTGATGGTAGGTGGGGTGAGGTGATGGTAGCTGGGGTGAGGTGATGGTAGATGCGGTGAGGTGATGGTATCTGAAGTGAGGTGGTGGTAGGTGGGGTGAGGTGATGGTATCTGAAGTGAGGTGATGGTAGCTGTACTGGGGATGTCCTGAAGGACTCTGGGTTAAGCGAGGAACTCCCACCTTAGACAGACATATGAATAAGTAAAACATGATCACTGCTTTTACAGTTCATGTCAAATTAATCCAACTGAATGTCCAAAACCAATCAAACAGGTACCAGCAGAATTTCTGAGACATGTCAAAGAAATGAAAACATTACATCTCTCTCTCTCTCTCTCTCTCTCTCTCTCTCTCTCTCTCTCTCACACACACACACACACACACACACACACACACATACACACACACACGCGGGCAGAGAGAGAGAGAGAGAGAGAGAGAGAGAGAGAGATGTGTGGTTGCAGTTGTTTCTGCAGATTTATCAGAGTGGAGCTTGTCAACAGTGACTCTGTGGATTTATGCCTCATCGCTGTGGACTCTCTCTTAGCCTTGATTATAATTCTCAGAAGCCTTTAATTAAAACGTGTGCACCCCCCCCCCCTCTCTCTCGCTCTCTGCTTCTGCTCCTTTTTTAAATTGATTTCTGAATGAGTTCCGCATCCATTTGCTGACCAGCTGCCTGAGTGACGGCCAGGCAAACATGCCAGTCTCTGAATAAACTGTACCGCCCTGCACTGAGGTCCATGACACAGGAGCTTCCATGGCAATTTTTTACTCTCTCTCTCTCTCTCTCTCTCTCTCTCTCTCTTTCTGTCACACACACACACACACACACACACAAACACACTCTTTATCTCTCTATCTCTCTCAGTGCTTCTCCATCTCAAGCATAGCTTGCTCTGAAAATGCATCGAAGACATTCAAAGCAGTAAGAATGCTTGCACCAACTGTATTTTGAAAACTGTGTGTTTCTAATAGATTTTAAACAAAGCAACATATTTTGTTATATTTTTGGGTACCACTTTACGATAAGACTACCCTTATAAAAGGTTTGTGAATGGTTTATAATTAGTTTAGTAATTAGGTCATGAATACTTTATAAATCATTAATAAGATGTTATAAAATGTTAGATAACAGGCGCAACAGTCACCTGTTGCTTGCCAAATAGTGATCCCATATTTATCTGAACTGTTAAGCTTCTGATCTCATTGGTTACTTTGTCTTCTCCATCAGCCAGCATTTATACCTCTCAGCACCATCAGATACTTGTTTATATGTTATTAGCATTATTATTATATCTTAATAGTCAAAAAGTTTCGTAAGGGTAGTCTTACTGTGAAGTGGTACCTATTTTTGCTTTAACACAAAACACTCACAATGCAAATCAGCAACATATAAAATCAGGTTGAAATCAAGTCCACAAGGGTCGAAAATCGAAAATTATTGTAATCTAGATTCCTGTTAAACCAGTATCTAACTGCTCTAAGCACAGCTGGTGGAGTATTGCCCATTATTTTATCAGGTGGCTTGGACAGGAGGCAAAAAAAAAAGGCTACCCCCTTGTTTGGGTCGATTGTTTTCTTAGTTTTTTTGTTTGTTTGTTTTTTCTGCTTTGCGAGGCTTAAGTGTGGTAAAACAGTGCCAGTTCACAGTTATGGGGACCCACACAGCCACACAGACTGTGAGTCATTGTGCCCTTCTGGAGTGCTAAGACTGTGTGCTCTTCAGGGACAGAGGCCGTGACATTTTCCAATAAAGCATCCGAACAGGATGTAGATAGATAGCTAAACAATCAAACCCGAAGGTGCTGGATGGGCCAGCATCCAAACCCCCCCCCCCCCCCCCCCCCCCCAAAAAAAAAAACCAGTAAAAGCAAACAAACAAACAAACAAAAAATCAAAGACTTAATTTTTAATCACCATAAATCAAATCAAGTCACATGCTTTAATTGGGAGTTTGTTTAGTTCCAGAGCACATCAGCTCGCAGCAACACTGACACATTCTCCCCTGTCTGATGTTTCTTCAATAATGCACAGATGAATCTCACCGTGGGGACTGGGGCTGGCTGATGAGAGCGCTGGGTTTCTGGAGACTACCTCCTCTCTCTCTCTCTCTCTCTCTCTCTCTCTCTCTCTCTCTCTCTCTCTCTCTCCTTTCTTTCTTTCTATTCCATTAGTGGCCATGTGAGTGATTGTGCTCTGTTAAATGAAGATGTGGTGAAACGCAGTGGATTTACCAGAAGAATGTACTCCTCCACTCCTACTATTCATCCGCCAAACGCAGGAAGCATTAACTGGCACCGCTAATTGATCTAAGGAGTCTCAGCAGACCCACTCATGCATTCAGTCTGAGGGAAAATGTATGTGTGTGTCAGTCTGTGTTGTGTTAATTAGTGTGTTTGTGTGTTTCCGTGTCTGTGTCTGTGTGTGTGTTTGTGTGCGTGCATATCTATGCGTGTATGAGTGTACGTGTGTATGAGTGCTTGTTTGTGTGTGTGTGTGTGTGTGTGTGTGTGTGTGAATTTAATGAATGAAGGGCCACTCATAACTCCCTGTTTGATGCTCAGGGAACATGTCCATCGTCCCTCCATGAACAGGTCCATTCTTTAAGCCAGCACTGTGTCTCAGCACGCCCAGGTACAGGTTCTTATCTGATGGGCAGAAGAAGAAGACTGCACGGTGTAAAACTTATTAACTGCTAATTCTACCTGGGTTTTTTGGACGTTTTGATCAAGTCTTTTATCTTTAGTAACAATTGTTAAAATGTTTTGAGCTGGGAGCAGATCATTGACATAGTCTAAGTGGTCTTCAAAGCCACACACAGTGAGAGAAATGACTTGTGCCTCTTACAGTAGACAAGCAAAAAGGAAAAGAGAGTCGGAGCCAAACATAAAAGGTCAGAATGAAACCATGAACAGAAAGGTCACCACGAGCAACAGACTGACCACAGGTCAGGGCTCAGGGGTCAGGCTTTGTGTGTCCAATGCTTTTGTGTGTGTAAGAAAAAAACAACTTTTATTTAATTACAATGATGGTGTGTGATGGTGTGAAAATGTATAATAATATTATGTGTATGTGTGTGTTTGGCCATGTTGCAATAACATTTGAAGTAGTGGCATGAGTAGGACATATGTGTGATGTACTAAAGGAAAAAAGCCTCAGCCCGTTCGCACTGTCTCTCTTTCTCTCTCTCTCTCTCTCTCTCTCTCTCTCTCTCTCTCTCTGACTCTTTCTCTTTATGTCTCTCATTCACTCTCCTTGTTTCTCTCTCTCTCTCTGACTCTTTCTCTCTATCTCTCTCATTCACTCTCCTTATTTCTCTCTCTCTCTCTCTCTCTCTCTCTCTCTGCTTTAGTTCTATTTTAATCAAGAAACTGTTATTCATGACGATCGAGTCATTTTTCCCTTTGACTCCCGTTGTCTCAATAACATCTCACAGACGTCTTGCAGGCATTTCACCATCATTTGGAAACTCATCTGAAGACGGAGGGGAGGTAAAGTTGATGGCGGAAAATGGATTTACTGAATGTGTATGGGCATGTATTCTCCCCACACACACACAGAGTGAGAGAGAGAGGGAGCCTGAAGGGGAGATGCATTCGTCACTCTGCTTGGCTTGCCTGGATTTTATTCATATATTCGTTTGGAGATTGGATTTTGTTTCACTGTCATTTTTGTGGTTGATGGAAGAGCTGCTGTCGTGGGGCCTGTGTGAGAGTTTTTGAAGTTGCATGAAACATGCGAAGAACGAAAACATTAGTGTAAACTCTGGCAAAATCTGACATTCAAAAATTCAAAGCTTTTCTGCTGCAAAAGTAAGAAGTTACAAATAAAACTTTGTCAGAAATGGAAAGAGCACATTTTAGAAGTAGTTAATGTTTTCAGTGTAGATCAGCTATAATTGGAGTAGCTGTCATGTGAACACAGGTAAATACATGCTACGGGACTCCTGTGTGCTTCTGGCTCGTTGACGTTTTTTGGCCCGTTGACGTTTTGTGTGTGATGTGCCCTTCTCTGCCTGGAGTCACACTCGCCTCCTACAGGCTCACGATCGTCTCTCACACACTGGGGGAAGAGGTTTAGTGCTCTCACTCATGCTCAAATCCTCACTAATTACCACACCTCTCTGTCTCTCTCCCTATCTAATCCTCCTCCTTTCCTTCTTCATCTTACAGCTCTTGCCTTTCTCCCTGTCCCTCTCTCCCTTTCTCCTCGTAGCCCCCCCCCCCCCCCCCCCCCCACACACACACACACACATATACGCACACACACACACACACACACACACACACACACACACACCACTCCTGTTTGAATAGGTCCTGAAGAACACTTGTGGGAATGAAAGGGCAGCAGGTGCATGTGTAGGGTTTGGAGATGGACACAACTGCTCTTGTTGAGCATCATTGGCCTGGAAATGCACCGTCATTTCTGACCGGAGAGCAACTCCCCCCTCACGTAACTAGAGTACATTTGCATTTGCTGAGCCCCTTCTGTTAATTAATTCTCATAAAGAGAATGCTTTTACTTCATTAGCGACTAATTTGCATATTTTCCCCCCATTTCACTCACATACAAAAATGACTGTGGAATAAAATATTTTTTCTTGTCTTCAGTTATGAGGAGGAGTGTGGCTGGTGTCACTCCAACCCAGTCATTTTCCACTGAGTGAATGAATATGTGGCCATGCATATAAACTGACATGATGTTAAAAATAAAATAAAATAAGATAAAATGAATGCAATTCTTAATATGTAAAAATAGAATCTGTATGAATAGAGTTCTGTATATATTTATAAATGTCAGTGATGGAATTCTAAGCATTCTGAGCATTCTTCTCTCTTAACTGGACTTCTGACTGAGACCACAGAATACTTCAAGCTTGATTAATGATTGAGTTATTGCTGTGTGTCATTGTGTGTGTGTGTGTGTGTGTGTGTGTGTTTGTGTGTGTGTGTGTGTTTGTGTGTGTCTACATCTGTGTGTATGTATGTATATTTGTCTGTGTCTTTCTTCCTTTCTTTAGCTGTCAAGAGTGTTGGCCTCCTCCCAAAACATCTCTTTGGAGCGTGTCTCTTCAGCATTGCTGTGTGTTGGACATCCAGGGTAAGTGGTGCAGGCACTAAGATGCTTGAGGAAAAGCAGAGAGGGGAGCGAAAACAAAAAACCATAATGGTGATTAGTTGTTTGGCAGTTGGCCGGGGTGGGGGGTGGTAGGAGGGGTGTAGACAGAGAGAGCGGCTCATTCTATTTCTGTCCTTTTTTTAAGGTCAGGAGAAGACCAGCAGAATATCTGTCCAAAGAGGTAGTATAAAACATTTGGGAAGAGGTACTTTAGTTTAGCACAAAAACACAGCACTCTAATTGTCCATTGTTAAGCTGAGTCAGGTTTGACTGTAGTTCATCTAAGGCCAGAGCAAAGGAAATGGTTTGTGAGAGGAAACACTGAAGCATAAGATCTAGCCATTCATTGGGCCTCATGGAAGAAGCGTTCATACGAACAGACTGGTTCTTAAATGGTCCATACAAATGATCTACGAGAATTTGATGAATTCATCAATTTTCTCATATTTAAAATTCAGACGAATTTAGGAGTGGTCTAGACCTGTCTTACAAGTCATGTACAATTAAAAAGGTTCTTGTCCAAAGCTAAAAACACTTTGCTGATTGATTTTATCTGTTTCATGACTTTGAAGGAATCTTGAGTTTTAATGTATAAATTAAATTTCAAAATCATGGTGTGTTTATCCTGTGTGACAATCATATTTGACTGTTTTACTCTGCTATTCAAAGTCATGAACTACCTTGTTTTGGCAAGCTGTTTTATTCTTTTTCTATAATCCATTCTGATATCAAATGATTTCATCTTTATTTCAGTGACCAGGCAGACCTCAAGAGACACTGCGTTAACAGGGCTGGTCATTTTTCCCCTTTCTTTGGCTTTAACATATTTCTTCATACTAGCTCTGACCCATACAGGCTCCAAGACAGGTTAGCAGCTGTATCAGACAGGTAAAGAATTGAGTATAAAGTGTGTGTGTGTGTGTGTGTGTGTGTGTATACAGTGAGTGTGTGAGAGTGTGATGTGTATGTGTAGTGTGGGTTCTTAATAATTTATTTTATTATGACCTCCTCAAACGCTCCCAGACAGTGAAAAACAGAAACAAAACAAAGCAAAAACAAACAATAAAAGAAAAAAAAAAGAAAGAAACAGTCCCTCAGAGAGTCTGTATGCCTAGTAACCAATCTGTCTGTCTGCCCGTCTGTCTGTCTGTCTGCCTGTCTGTCTGTCTGGTGTTTGGATGTCTACAGTCTAGAACATTCTGGTAGAGGTCAAGTATAATTTTTCTTCTCTTTTTGTGTCCTGTGACATAACCTAAGGGAGGGGGTGTTGTGGACAGCATTCCTCTCTGCTCCGAGACTGGAGCCTTGTACTACACACTCCATAGTCACAGATGAGAGGACCGTTAGGCTGTGTGAAAGGCGGTGTCTTGGGTGTAAGCCCTGGGTTTTCACTGAGAGTGTGATCTTATGTCAATGTGTGAGTCGCTAAACTGGTGGAGCTCTGTTTCGTTCCAAAATGACCTTCAAAACCATCAGCCTGCAAAATTACACAGTTAACTATCAAGGTATATGCTTGAATGTAAGGTATAAGCCATAAGACATATGCTTTAATGCAACGTATATGTTATAAGACATATGCTTTAATGTAAAGTATGTGCTATAAGATATATGCTTTAATATAAGGTATATGCTAAAAGCTATGTGCTTTAATGTAAGGTATACGTTATAAGTTATATGTCTTAATATAAGGTATACGCTTTAATATATGGTATATGCTATAAGGCATATGCTTTAATATGAGGTATATGCTACAAGGAATATGCTTTAAGATAAGGCATATACTTAAATATAAGGTATATGGCTTAATATAATGTATGTACTATAAGCTGATATACTGAGTACAGTATAAGTTGATATACTGAGTTGATATATTGAGTAAAACTATATATTTGTCACTGAATCACTCATTAGTTTAAATGTGTGTGTTGGTGCTGGAATACTGGCAGCCTGTGTGTGCTGAAAACTGAAACTGCCCAATCAGTCTACCCTCAGTGCAGGAATTTGGAAAACAATATGATAGGACTGGAGTATCCAAGAATGCAACTCTGAATGCACTGCTGGGGTTTTTTGTGGTTTGTTTGTTTTTTCCTCAACTAACCACCATATGCCACAGACTGGCTCAAGATCACACACACACACGTGTGCGTGCATGCGTTTGTGTATGTGTGTGTGTGTGTGTGTGTGTGTGTTTCAGGTAGAAATCAGTGCTTAATTAGAGAGCAAGGTGAAACTCTGCAGGGGTTTTGGATGTGAGGATCAGGCGTGCAGTGCCCTGCTGCTTTGAACTGGCCGATCTTGGTCATACACATTACTTTACCAGTTGGCATTTTACTGGTTGGCATTTTTCTGACTTTTTTCATGACAAATACAGTCCTCACTGCTGTGGTGTAGAACCATCTGCTGTTCTCTCAACTGTAAAATTTTATTAATAATTAAGAATTACATCGCAAAGACCGGCGCTGCATCTACCTCTGTCTGTCTGTCTGTCTGTCTGTCTATCTTTCCCTGTCTGTCTGTCTGTCCATCGACCCATCCCCTTGTCCATGCCTTCTTTTTCCTGCACTCCTTCACATTTCAACCATATGTGCTTTTAATGTTTGCTCATATCCGTATCATCCAGACATATTTGCATGGTCTCTGGTCCACTGTTAGACTGCGCTTATTCCTGCCTCTGTCACAGATAGCCACCCTCCCTTCTTCTTTCCTCTTCCTCTCTTGATTCCTCCCTCTTCCTCTCTTCTCCTCTACTGCCCTGTAACACCTATAAGAATAAACCACAAAGAATATTCCTCTTCTGCCTCAGCCCCCCGCCCCCCAAGCTTGCTCTGGCACTCTCTCTCTCTCTCTCTCTCTCTCTCTCTCTCTCTCTCTCTCTATATATATATATATATATATATATATATTTCTCTTCTCTCTCTGTCAGTCGGTACGTGCTTTATCCTAGATATTATCTTTGATTTACCTCCTTTCTAGAGTAGGTTATCTGCCTTTAGACACTGGTCACTGCTTTCTACTGGTTACATATATGGGTGTGTTACACATGAACAGTTACTTTTGTGAAATTGATCCAGATGATATGTTTAGATTTTATGTGTATATTTACCACACTTCCACAATGACAAAGGAATGAAAAATGGGTTTATGTTTTGATAAATGTGAATATTGAGAGGCCAGCCTTTACAGACCCAAACTGAAGACAACTGAATTACCACTCACACAGGGAAATTCTGCTGAAGGACATCTCTCTCTCTCTCTCTCTCTCTCTATCTCTCTCTCTCTCACACACACACACACACACACACACACACACACACACACACACACACTCTCTCTCTATCTCTCTTGCATGTCTTGAAGCTGGAGATCCCCCTCTCTCTTGGGTTACATTGGGCATAGGTTGGGCCAACTGGACAGCTTGGCAAACACCACGGGGCCCCAGCGCTGTTCTTTCTCTTTGCTCCACAGCCCACATTGGCACGCCTGGGTACCATGGCTCAGTGGGCTCCAGATCAGCTACCCAGTCATGTGCCTGGAGCCACACGCAGCCCGAGGGGGGGGGGGGGGGGGGGGGTCGCGGCAGGACCCCTCACCTCTTTAGCAGCCAGGCAATCTGCTCTCGGTGTAGACACACACAGAGAAACCTGTCACGTTTTACAGTGGTACACCACAACCTTCACAACTTCAGCACACACATGTTCATTAAACACACACACACACAATCTGGACTGTACACTCTGTTTCCGTTAAACACTCTGAATCACACATGTGAACTTTCACTGCTGCTATCTATCTATCTATCTATCTATCTATCTATCTATCTATCTATCTATCTATCTATCTATCTATCTATCTATCTATCTAATCAACTATCCAACTAACCAACCAAGCAACCAAGTAACTAACTAACCAATTAACTAAATAACTACAAACACACTATTGTACCAACTTTGTTGATAATCTTTTGCCAATAGTGGGACATTTTCTTGTTCTTTTCGGTACAGTCTGTTTTTTGTCCAAGACCTGTTAAACTAAAGCCTTTACTGGTCCATAACTACCCATCTCTGTCTGTTCAGTGATAACTGGGTCAGTCACTGTCACCGCAAATTCAGTTTTCTTCCTTTCTTTGACAGTAAAGTCATTTTCCTTTATAATTTCCTGACTGGGAGTGAGAAACTTAAGAAAAACACCTCACATGTTTTCCACCTTCCTGGAAGACTGACACACCACCCTCCCACCCTCCCACACACACACACACACACACACACACACACACACACACACACACACACACACACACACACACACAGTCAAACTTAAATGAATCTACTCTGTATATCTTCACTCTTTTACCCTCTTCTCAAGCTCTCACTTTCCTTTCCTTTCTCTTCCTTCGTTTCTCCCCTTCCTCTCTTTTGCACCTCTCTCTCTCCCGAGCGTGCTGTGGACGGGTGCTAAACTGTCCAGACATGCACCATCTGACAGGACAGTTCGCCAAAATCCGTTCCGACCCCACCGAGAGATGGCCAGAACCCACAACCCAGGACATCAAACGTAAAACAAAGACTCTCTTCGCCAAGGGAACAGAGCTGATTTTTTCTGATAAAGCTATGAGATCGTCATTTTCACTGGAACACATTCTAACCAAAGAAAGAATGAGAGAACCAAGCTCTCATGAAGTCTATTTAAATCACAGAAGTTTGTGTTTGTGCACCCAAAGCAACTGTTAGCCGGAACATTAACAAACAAAAGCAACTATTCTGCTTCACTGCACAGCAGCAAAGCCTCAAAAAAACAACTAAACAACTGAACAAATAGAAATGAAACTCCGTGCCTCTTCTGTGTTTTATGTACAACATATGTTGGATCTTTTTCACATTTACTGCATGTTGGTGCATCTATGGAAAAGAGTTACTGAGTAGATTTATAATGTATAGGTATTTATCTATAGGAAAGAGTTATTGAGTGGGCATTTAGATATTTTTCTATAGGAAAGAGTTATTGAGTAGATCTATAAAGTGTAGAGGTTTGTCTATAGGAAATAGTTATTTGGTTATATATAGACATATCTACAGGAAAAAGTTATTTTAGTAGATGTGTAATCAAGTCCATTTGTTTACTGATATTTTTATTTTATTTGGTGCCATTATTGTTTTTCCTGAGCAAGTAGAATGTACCATTTCTCATTACACAACTTTTTAAAATAATGGTTTTACATTGAGTGCATTAAATGCATTTAATTTATTCCTTAAAGGTACCTGGTTCTCCTTATACCCTGTCTGGGTGAGTTACTCTAAAAAGACCTTGGAGACGCTTTGCTTGTTTATTCCATGTCTCATAATGTATTATGTATTAGGATTTTAATAAAACTGTTAGCGCATTGTCCTGCAGAGACAGTAAAGACAATTCTCAGCTTTGTTCCCTGACCCACAGTTAACTGTATGAAAGAAACCTACCAAACCTCCCACCACAAAACAGAGATACTGAGTCAGTGCTATGGAAATCCAAATGGAATGTTTCTTTCTTCATTTTTACATCAGATGGGAAATGGACTATGTTACCTGACAAAAGAAATCTTTTTTTTTTTTTTCATATTGTTCGTTTTCACAATAGTCAAGTGTTTTTTCTTCTTCTTCTTCTTCTTCTTCTTCTTCTTCTTCTTCTTTTTCTTCTCCTTCTGAAAGTATCATAGCTTCAGATGTGAAGCTGTAAATTGGTTGATGACAACCCATCTGACATAAAGTGACTGTAGAGATGGAATGTGTCTAAATCACACACATTGCCAGTCATCCACTCAAATACATTCCTGTTTGCATCATTGTCGAGTCTGTAAACCACATCTGTGTAACAGTGTCATTTTTCAGGGAGAAAAATGTCATTTCGTAGCTTCTCTCTTTGAAATGAGAGCTGTCAGCCTCTTTATGTCATGCAGTAACACTTATGGGCTGGTTCCTTCTGCCTACTGATAACCTAATACTTTCCACCAGTAGTCTCTTGCTCTGGCTTTTCTCTTATTAAGTCTATACCAATGTTAGAATTCTGTGCCAGTTGTCCATAAAACCAAATCAGCAATGCACAAATCTTGCATCATCACTGCGTTTCGCTTGGAGAAGCCTGAGGAACGACGGGCCAACAGCTGGTTAAATGAAATTCAGTGGAGAGCAGCCAGGGAGTTTGTCTAGACAGCACAGATCTATTGAAATGATGTAGTTTGTCAGGTTGATGGAAGACAAAATGGAGCTCTCCAATATTAAGGATTTTATTCCTTGTTTTTTCTCCCCCCTTTTGGATGTGAAATGAGCATTGACAGGTTGCCGTATGATATCTCTAGTTGTGAATATCTCGCTGTTGTGAGTTTCAACTTTGATTTTTTTTTTTTTTTTTACCCCCGTTCTCTGCTCTTTCAGGAGTAATGCAACACAGAATTTTTGCAACACAGTTGAAGAATTTATTTGTTGTTGTAGAATTCTTTATTTAGAGTTCAGGTACTCACTTGGTGCTGTGTTGAAACATTTATTTTCATCTAATGTTTTATTTGTGTGTTTTTGAAATGTGGTGTGGAGTGAAATTGAAGGTGTAAACATGAACAAGGTCATTGTAAAACTGACCTTTGAACTTTCTGCATAGCCCCAGAGTGTATTCAGATAGTAGATTAGAAGTGGGCATGGTTTACACCGGAAGTCATGTTAAATCGGGCAAATGTATTTTCTAACCTTATATCCATTGGCAATGTAATGTTCTGTGCCTTCAAACCATCAAAATTGATTTAATATTGGCATATAATTAATTATAAAATATATTTTCACATCACCAGGTGATTTTGATTTAGTCTTAGTCTTTTGATTAAAATACATATTTGCTTTTGTCATATTTTAGTCATTTGATCATTATTAGTTTTAGTAAACGAAAACTAGACAAGTTTTAGTCACATTTTTGTCAATTTGCTTTTTTTTTTTTTTTTTTTTAATTTAATCAGAACAGTGTTTTCATCAAGCACACAGATATTCTTAGGCTTGCTGCAGGTATGCACAATTAACGTTACCAAGTCAAGTGAACAAGAAAACATAGCCGTCTGCTTCTAGCTAACAAAGTCAAGCCTTTAAGTTGATTTTGATAGAAGTCTAACCTTTTTTTATCATTTCTTGGTGGCGCGTCTTCAAATGCCTCTTGAGATATTTTTCCAATCGATTTTGCACCCACATTGTTTGCAGTGCGTTTTATTTTCAGTTGTATTATAGCTAAAATGAGTCACAAATCCGTTCTTTTTCTTCTTCAGAGAGTAGCCACGATATGAGTTGCCAACAGCGTTGCCAGATGGGAAGTGTTAAAGTATTGTACCAAAGGCTTAAAATTATAGTATTTTGAGGGAAATTATCGTACGCAAGTCATAACCAAGAGAGCAAATACGTGCTGTTTTCACATGGATGCAGTAAGTTATATGTAGTGCAAACTCTCTTCATATCTGCGGGCGCTCATTCGACGAGCTCATTTATCTTGTAATATTATAACGATAATTGCATTGCACTGGCCCGTAATTTACTGCAGTCAGTGTAAAGTACCCCAAACTTCTTATTTGTAAACAAGATTTGATTAATGGTTAATTTAAGGACATTCGAGCTCGTGAGTTAATCATCACAATAAGAATGACTGGCTGGAAAGAGAAGAGATGCATAAACACTGACATAAGATCCTTTACTATCCTGATTGTGTCGGGAAATTAATTAAAATGAGATTTCTGATGACAACTACTAATGCTAAGTGTCACAAAATGATCAAATTATGGGAGTTTTAGCTAGTTGCCAAGTTAAGGTCAGTTAGAATGTTTAACGTTAGATTTCCAGAGGAGGGAGGCTATAATTGCTTGTCCATTTGTCTGTCTCTGACATTACCATTTCTTTAGTATTCGTCAATGAAAATGGTAATATATTTCGTCACAGTTTTTATTTTCAAATGTACTTTTTTATTTAGTTATCGTCTCGTTTTCGTCGTGGAAAAAAATCCGTTGACGAACATTTTTCGTCACAGTTTTCGTCAACGAAATTAACACTGGTATGAACCCCACCACCCCAGCCAGCCCCCGCTCCCTTTAACTGGGCGACGTTGAACAATCAGAAGCTGAAAAAAATGTTTTGTAAAATGAAAGGTTCTGTTTTGCATTGGAAAAAAAAACTATTTACAGCAATAATTGTACTATAAATAATAAAGGGAATAATCTTAAATTCCAGTAATGCTGTGCTCACGATTCTTGATTTGTTAACGTTACTGCAGTTCGCTGGGGAAAGTGAATTACTATTTTACAACAGTAATTCGCCCTGACTCGTTGGGGGCGAGTACAGAATATAACGATCACTCTTCAATAATGTGCAGAGAATGAAATGACTTTCGACTGGGTTTCTTTAAATGGAGGAAATGAACTCATAAAGCTAAAAACTACAGGTTCTAAGCTTCGTTTTGATGTACAGGGTAATCCAGCTGCCACAACAGGCTTTTGTCTCACTAGCTCCCGCACCTGACTGGGTGGGAGCAACTACAGAATATGGCGATCACTTTTAAGTAATGTGTAATAAATTAAATGACTAGATAGTGAAATCAAAGTCCTATGTAGCAAACAGAATGGGCATTTTTATCCTGTGGCCACCCACAATTATATGAATTGATTTGGAAAAAAAAAAAAGGCATATAATGGCTGACGCACAAAAATGTCCGTCTTTTTTTTTTTTTTTTTTTTTTTTTTGAATAGTAAGGCGCAACTTTGGGTAGAAGAAATATCTGCTTCCATCACATTACTTGTGTCTTCTCGAAAAACATATTCAGATCCGGTTACAGCCCTAGTATGTATGTATGTATATGCATGTATAAAGATCACATAATTTGAAATGTTGAGGTCTTCATCAGTTTTTGCTGTGGATGGGTAGGAACACCTCACTGAGCTGACTGTGCATGTTATACAAGTCAGGATTAGTCATTAAAAAAAGAGAACTGTGCCTAGTCCGTTTGGAGAATGGTGTGTCTATTGTACAAGTGTGAACAGATGAATGCATGGCTGTGGGAGAAGGAGACAGGGAGAGGGAGAGGAAGAAACAAAGCTTCTCTGTGTGGCTTGAGCACTTGAAACTGTGGCAGTTGAAATTACAGTGGCTTCCGGTGCACTCTTTTCAAATGGCTGCCCTATGGAGCAATGTGTGCCTCTATGTTATAATTAACTGAGCTTCTAAGAGACATTACATACCAGCAGCCGCTGACTGGGCCGGGGGAACACGTGGGGGATGAGGCTGGCTGCGGTAGGCTATTGTTCAGCCTCTAATCGGGTCAGCACCACTGCAACATAGATTACAGTCATTTCCAAGGTGTGGGTTAATGTCTGGGGCAGAAAAGCTTGTCACATGTCAAATTCAGTAGCTGGAATAGCCACAATTAGCCTGTGTCTTGACAGTATGGCTAAATGTGTAACTTGTAAACATTTAGCATAGTGAAGATGATGAGTCTCTGTGGTAATGGGCATGCGTGTCTTCCTTATGCTGTTTATGACACATGAAAAGCAAACACTGCACACAGGATTCACTAGATGAAGACAGGACAGGAGGTAATGTCATACCAAGGACTTCCTGTCACCGCTAATGGAAATCCAGCTGTTACTGGGCAGACCGTCTGCAGCTGTATTTGCGATGCGTCTGAGCAGATGCCGCTTCACTAGTGACCGGACATGCTACACTATTCTAATCAGTTTCTCTGTTTTCATAACACACACCCAGACAACAGCTAAAGAGCCATTACCCAATACTGGAACACATGTTAACGTGTTGGGTAAAATGGAGCATAGCAAAATGGACTACTGTGTCAGTCATTTTGACTATCGTGTCACTCATTGCGACTACTGCCTTTCTCATTAGAACTACTGCATCAGCCATTGGGACCATTGTGTCAGTCAGAACTATTGTTACATTACAATACTGTTACATAGGACTGTTACATTAGACTTTAGGACTTTTGTTACAGTCACTGGGACTATTGTGTCAGTCATTAGGACTGCCGTGACATTCATCAGGGCTATTGGGTCAGTGATTAGGACTATCACGTTAGCCATTAGGACCTTTTTTACAGTCATCAGGACTATTGTAACAGTGGTTAGGACTATTGTGTCAGTCCCTGGGACTACTGCAAGTCATTAGCCATCAGAGGAATTGCGTTGATCATTAGCACTGCTGCATCCTAAAATTGAAATAATCATCTTTAATGTTGCTGGTTAAATTTTGCTTTGACATTCAAAATGAATTAAATCACCTGCTGTAGTCTGAAATTACACCTTCTGTCTAAGCCTCCTCAAAAAGCCTTTTTTTGTTCTCCTTTCTTCTCTCTCCGTCCTCTTTTCCTCAGACAGGCTGCCATGAGGACTCCTGACTCCTCCATTCTCAGGCCACGACTGGATGCCAATATCCTAACATGCCAAGTTTTCTTTTCACTTCCTTTGACAGTTAAATCTAAATCTTCAAGGAAAAGGATAAGAAAATCTTGAAAATGAATTTGTTTGGTTAACTCTTGTGTCCTTATAGTGTAGTGAATTTCACTGCTCGGCTGTGTCACTGAAAAAAAAAACAAAAACAAAAAAAAAACATGTAAATGTTGCTTTTGTGGAAAAATGAAAGCTCCTCCTGTACTGTCCCTTGTGCCTGTCTCCAGTGTCTCCCTCTGCCCTTCAAAGCACTTTGCTGTATTTCCATAGAGAAAACAAACTCGCAGTGTTTTAACAAAATGTCATTTTGTCAAAATGTAATATTGAATCTGTATCAAAGCAGACTCTTCTTTGTCAGTTGTCACTATTCTATCGTCACTATATATATATCGTTTCCCTCACCTGCAGCTAACTCCAAACCCGTTATAGCCACAGGGACACATTATGTAAACAAACCTATTTACACCACACTGTTTACACAAATGAGTGAACATACAGAGAGAGGTCATTAAATGTAAATAAATGATTGGTTAGATATTATACAGAATCTTACCTTCAGATTTTGGTAAACAAGTCTGACTTCATCTCTCCCTCTGTAGAGTGAATGACTTCCTGTGTTTGTGGACAGATTTTGTTTTGATGTGTTGTTGATTTCCCTGTTTCCCGGTCGATTTCCCTGTTTTTCCAGCATGCAGTGTTCCCTTATATTAAGGCAAAAGTAGTTTTGGGTTAGTCTGTAAAGGTGTGATTTAGTGATTTAGAGTGATTTATACATATTTAAAGTCATACACTATGAAGATGGATGGCTTATATTCACTGTTAACTAATTCTACAAAGGGCAGAGACAAGATTGAACTTACATTAAAAATACTTTGAACTTACTGTGTGTGTGATGATCTAAAGGAATTTTCAAACCCTCCCGTTTCTCCCTCTGTCTCCCGCTTTCTCTCCTTCTCTCTCTCTGTCTCTCTCTCTTTTCTCTCTGTCTGTCTCTTTTTGAGGCGGGGAGACACTGAGGGATTGATTCAGACAGATAGCACATTTAGTCCAGACAGCTTTGCCTCTCCAAAGCCCGCTTAGACCTCTCTCAACTTTTCACTTTTCACCTTTATCATATTGTGTGTGTGTGTGTGTGAGTGTGTGTGTGTGTGTGTGTGTGTGTGTGTGTGTGTGTGCATGCCTGTGTCCATATGTGAGTGTGTATGTGTGCGTGTGCTTGCATGCATGTTTTTGTGTGTGAGCGTGTGTGTGCATGTGTGTGAGGAAGCGTGTGTGTGTCCTCAGACCAATCATCCGTAGTTGTTATTTCAGCACTCCCTGGTGTGCACTCTCTCTAAAATGAATGCGTTTGGAGTAATTATGTTTCATATCTGAATCTCTTTATGACACATTTGCTCATCTAACCTCTATTCAATTGCTTAAAGCAATTATTCCTCAAAGTCAATTTGCCAGGTGTCGCGGCCGCAAGCCCATTCACTGCTTACAACACCAGAGGAGAATCGAGGTATGAGGTCACCCAGCAGAACTGGATTTTAGTCTGATGAACACTCGGATCCAATACAAAATGAGCCCTGGGACCAGTCAAATGCACTGGAAATGACCGGATGGGTTTGGGAAATATAGCCAGCTCACTGGTAAGCCAACCAAGGCAGAGCCCAGAGTTGTAATGACATTGATGGCGGCACTTTTAGATTTGTAAGTTGTTTTTCAGGAACTATGCATGGACTGTTTTTCATTGTCTCTCAGTTCTGGATGTTTGCTATGGTTTTTGGTTTTTCTTCGCTTACACTAGCACAGTGTGTGCAAAACCTGATCTGTTTTGGTGCTAGTTCCGCTAGATCTGTGACACATGTGGACCAGAGTAGCTCTGGGCTAAGTGGCGGGCTCTGATAATTTCTTATTGGTAAGCAGCCATGTTTAAGGTCTCAGTGCTATAGATGGACACAGGACAGGAACACTCTGTGGATAATTATTGTTTAGGCTTCAGAAAACAAAAATATGGTGACTTTTTTTTTTTTCACGTTTACATCAAGCAGTGTTTTAGCGTCTCTCTCTCTCTCAATTAGTAATGAGAGCACATATCCATCTCTCATTAGCAGAGTTTTCCTGGCTTGGACCAAATTACCTGCAGTTTTTTTCCCTTTCCAAATGGCAAAAAACTAATTCGGCTCTGTTTACCGCTGACTATGAATAATGAAAGTGACAAATGGAATCACTCAGGAGCAATACTACGACTGGCTTTCAGCCCGCCGCTTTGTTAGGCTTGGCTGCTTTTTCTAATTATGTTTTCTTCTCCTTTTTTCACTTTTGTTTCTATCCCCCAGACCATGGAGTGAAGGATTAAAAACAAGGGGAAAAAAAACCTCAAGTTTGGAATGACTGAAGTTTAAATTTAAAACGCATTATTTCTCCTCGAATGACATTGACTCTAATTTTGTGTGGGCACGCGTGTGTGTGCATGCGTGTGTGTGTGTGTGTGTGTGTGTGTGTGTGTGTGTGTGTGCATGTTCACTTATGGATTGTTGTGGCCTGCTGTGAATTATATGTTTGTAGCTTAGCGTATTTATGTTTTGTTTGTTTTTTTTCTTGGTTTTTTGCAGGGGCACTCAGTGCTACCCTGACTTCCTCTGTCTTGTATTGTGCGTTTGGGCTGTATGTTCACCCCGTCACACCACACAACTCACAGAGATTAACTCACACACTGTCCGCAGCCCAAGTTTAGTTTGATTCTTCTGCCTATCTGAAACCTCTTATATGTTCCTGTCACTATGTAACCACACATCCAAACAGACTTTTATGAAACGGCCAACGTACTCTGTTTTAATCATCCTGCTCTACAGATATGAAGAAAAAGCTTGTTTCCTTCCTACCATTTTTTGCTCTCTTCATGCACTCTCTGGACAGAAGGGCAACGTTATAGCACCACACACCAGGTCCTCCGTGGTATTCTGACAATTTTGTGTAATAAGAGTTAGCTGTTTTCCAACTGGCCTCATTAGATACTTCCTGTGCCGCCACGTGGCAAACAAGCACGGAGCGACCGCATGCAGTCAGACAGCCCAGAGCTTTGGAGAATCATTAGACATCACGGCCATAATTATCAAGACCACGTCGCCCACCCCTGCCCAGGCAGGCCATCCTCTCTGACGGACGGCGAGGCTTGGCGAGTGGTCAATTAGGCTGACCATTAAACTGCCAGCGCGGCGAAGGTTCACGCGACCCTCTGAGGGGCAATCCATTGACCCCGGCTCATCCTCTCGTCTGATTGGCTCTTAAGACCGTCCCTGCCGTGGGGAAAAGGTGGGTGGGGGGGCTGGAGAGTTGGTGTAAAATTGGATACGGGTTTGCCCCGACCTCGTTCTTTCGGCGGTTTTGGAGCCTGCGTTAACGATGCTGACGCTGGACTGCTGTGTTCATTAAAGTCATCAGTCACAGGGAAGAGTTTTAAGGGCCTCGCTGTGGGAATCTTCCTGTCTCAGTCTGCTGTACACGCTGTCTGAGGGGAGAAAAAAAAGGAGAAGAAAGAGACACCTGTTGTGTTTTGTTACGATAGTCTTGTAGGAAAGTCCCCAGATTTATAGAAAGTAGATGTGTGTGTGTGTGAGAGAGAGAGAGAGACAGAGAGAGAGACAGAGAGAAAGAGAGAGAAAGAGAGCGAAAGACTCAGCCTGTGTGTTTCTCTCTTATTAAAGGCATAAGCACTGAAACACAAACACTACCACATAAATTCTTATACTGTTAGGTTTTCAATTGAACACTTTGTAGAATGTTGCTAATCAAGCTGTTTTTAGAATGTGTGTCAAGAAAAGAAAATGCATGAGGCATCAACCTTTGAATCTCATCCAGTCTCTCTCTCTCTCTCTCTCTCTCTTTTGTGTAGCTCTACAGTTTGTAGCTCCTGTCCAGACACAGGGCTGTCCTGCTAACCATCTGAAGACCTGTGCTATTGGGCATCTCTTTTACCTGTACACGTTCTTGTTTTTGAATTCAGCAATAACATTATATTTTTTTGGCAGCTACATAAATCAGGAGTGGCTGTGAGGAGCATGTGAGTTTAGATGTACCTCCTGATCTTATCAGAAAAAAGAGGTTTTCTGACAGGACAGCAGTGTTTCCATGAGTTCAGAAGCCAGAACTTTATTGGATCCATATCACACAGCTCACTATTGATGCGAGAAAAATAGCATTGTGAAGTGAGAAGAGGGCAGTGTCTGTTTGTATGTAATATGCTGCAGTTTGACCTGATGAGTAATCTGGGGCTGATTTCTCTCAGTCCTGGCATCCTGTTCCAGGTTTTATTCTGTCTAAGGGTGAGACTCTCTGAGACACAAACCCACACACACACACACACACACACACACACACACACACACGGCACTCCGTCCTGTGTTAGTTCACCAAATCTGTACACGTTATAGGGATGCACAAAGAGTTGTCAGAGCAACCACGATGGCACACTGTCAAAGCATACAGTCGGTCACTGGCCTGATGCACAGATAAATCAGTGCATGTCTGTGTAAGCCAGAGCTCTGTAGTGTTGTGGAATGGTGTGATGCGTAAGATGGGACTTCAGTCCGAACGTGGAGAAAATGAAAAGGAAGCTTCACACTTGAGAGGAGAGATTTAAAACTGAAATAATCATGTTTCTTTATTTGCTATAATGAGCACAGAAGATTAACACAAACACAGATATTTGGGCCTAAGCTTTCATCAGTGTGCAAGAACTGTGTCTATAACAGAGATACTTAGAAAGACCAAAAGAGAACATGTACTAACAAGCCTGTGCTAGGAGGGATAATTAGGGAACATGCATTGTGTTTCCCTGATTTGAAACAGTTTGGTTTAACCTACTCAGAAAGCCAGCTGGAGAGAGAGAGAGAGAGAGAGAGAGAGAGAGAGAGATGTTTAGAGGTCCTTAATGACTCTGGATGTTAAGAAAAGGGGAGGAACCAGTGTTGGATCACAGAGCATGGTCTGATTTCTCTGGTAAACTGCTACAAGCAGTGAGGACTTTACATAGGTTACAGCCAGAAACAGGCAGCTCTGGTGTTCAGCCTGAAACCCAGCAGGACTTCTGTTATTGACAAAGACTACGGGCATTTGGAGTGGGACAGAAATGGAACAGCTGTCAGGGTGATGGACTGTAGTGTGATATTGAAATGTTGTAATATGGGTGACTGCTTATATGCAAGTGTTTTACATTTTTACAGTTGTCACTTTGATAGTCAATAAATTGGGTGCTGGTTATATTTTGCATTGAGAGTTATATGCACTATAAATTATTTATAATTGTTTTCTTCTGATGGACGTTATTAAAGGTACAAGAATGCTATGTATCAAAAGCACATATACATTTTCTCCTCACTCATATTCTCGTAAAGAAACACTGCACTCCATCTGCAACGAGTGTCTCGTCACCCTGCTCTGTCTACCCCGTCTCTCTCTCTCTCTCTCTCTCTCTCTCTCTCTCTCTCTCTCTCTCTCTCTCTCTCTCTCCCTCTGCTCTTAATCAGTGTTTTACAGGGATGCCAACCGGTGCCCCAGCCGCTCTGATTCGTCCTCTCGGACGACTCCTCTCCTCTCCCTCTGTCCACTGCCCAGCAGGACCCCTCTGATAAACAGGAACAATGAGAGACATAGTTAACCAAACAAAGTTTTTCACACTCAGCAGACCCGTGCCAGGACACCACTTGGTCATTTCTATCAACAGCTGAGAAAAGTTATCAAAGTTTATGCATCTGTGCTGTTTGTTTTGTTTTTTTCTTTTGGCCCTGGTGTCTTTGACTGTAATAACATGACTAATCACATTAAGGTTTCACAGTGATGAGGCAGTTCTGTGTGTGTTTACAGTTATCAATACAGTTATGGGTGTGTGTTTATCAGAGGTCCAGATGGACACACCAATAAATTAATTACTAAATAATCATATTCAATATATGCTGAATTTATGTAGAGGTATGATTACACACATACACACACACACACACACACACACACACAGTCACAGACATATATCTTCTCCAATATCACTGACCAACCACAAGCTGAGCACTGATGCAGACCCAGGGTCAGGGGTGTTTCATTAGCAATACCACGGCAGAGAGAGGGATAGGACAGAAGAGGGGAAAGTGATAGAGGAGAGGATGAAGGAATATAAGCAGTGTGGTGATGAAACCGTTAGAGCCCTGCAGTTCAAACGAGCCATCCTCTCTCAGATTCTTTATTGATCTGTTAACTGTTCCGCTTGTTTGTTCACCTCCTAAAAGCACAGAGGCTCACCTCTGAGTCACTGTGCCAACACAAGTACTCAGGGAAGAGTTTTAGGACTACATAAACAAAATAATAAATGCGCATTAAGCAAATTAAACACGTCTAAGTCAAAAGGCCCTAAGCTACATAAGGACACAAGACATTTGAATGATTCATGGGTTTCGGGGGCCTCGATATGCCCCCCACCACTGGACACACCCCGGACGACCCCCACCAGTCGTCACTTCAACACACACACAAGAGCAGAACTGCCTCCTCTCCACACCGTCCATGTCTCCATGTTCCCAGGTGTCAGTTAGTGTCATTCACTTTAGGCTGTTTTTGAAAAACAAAAACATTTCCTGAGATGACTTATTTTTTAAAATAAAAATTAAAAAGTAAAATAAAAGACCAAACCTTCCATTGTTGTAGATGGTTGGACACTTGCGTTGAGGACCAAATGTCTTTTCTTAATTCCATTGTCAGTAAATGACATGCTTGCATTGAGCTAATGAGTTTATAAATGGGACCATCTTTACTTGAATGACTGTACCGAGATATTTACCTGAATGACTATACCAGGATCTTTACCTGAATGACTATACCAGGATCTTTACCTGAATAAGTATACCTGGATATTTACCTGAACGACTACACCAGGATCTCTACCTGAATGACTATATCAGGATCTTTACCTGAATGACTATACCAGGATCTTTACCTGAATGACTGTAGTGGCAATACGTTTCACACTGAAATAAGGCCATATAGCTTTGTATGTTAAAATCAATAAGGTGCTTTAATACTGACCAGGTCTGGGTTTTTTTTTGTTTTTTTTTTCTTGACCTGTTTTTATCTTACATCCATGTTTTCCCCATGCTCTGTGTGGAGGAGACAGGTCCAATAATTATAACAGTGGTTAGATAGTCATGAGATAGTCATTTTCAGTTTGCTTTGTGCTTTAAAGGGATGTGCTGTGAGTTGTGGACATGTAGAGCAACGTGAGAAAGATATGGATTCTTTGCTGAAGAAATCAATATATTCTCAGTGGTTTTATTTTACGCCATTATCGCAGTATGGATCAGTGTTTTTCAAATCTGTCTCTGGGGAGTAAGTTGATAGAAATGCTTTACGCTAAGCCTTCACTGATACACCTGTTAATCAACACATCAGCCAGGACTCACCTGACACCAATTAACATGGCCTTAATTAGTTAAACGAGGAGAATAACCGCACGACATTGCTGAAAATGTGCTGCCCTTTGGGTCCCCAGCCACAACTGTCAAAAGATATATTTAAATCTCTGTATTTATGTGATGTGGACTGTAATCAGTGTAAGCTGTCGTAATCTTGGTCCTTATGAGAGCAGACTGAGGGAAAGTGCCGACTGTCTGAACTTTCAGCACCAGCCCTGAGGACAGCACAGGAACTGGTGCACTATTCAACACCAACCTCTTTCACAAATCTGTTGACTAAATGGACGTCTGGGCTTGTCATGCTCTCTGATTTTTTTTTCTCTGACAGTTTGCAGATGTCACATTCAGAGATGGACCTGTATACTCATCTACCTTTGTCGTTGCCTAGACGTTCCACAGGTAGAACGAACACCACAGTCAGTCCATGCACCACATCGCATCAGTCTTACACACAGGCTAGTCTGAGATGGGCAGCTCTTCTCCCATCCAGGCTGTCACATTGAAGCGCATGTGGTTGAAAAGCCTTCATCAGTAGGTGTATTGTCCTTAGAAGTTGCTTGTAGCTGGGAGATAGCATTAGCATTCTGATGCAAGTTGGCATCCTGCAGCTCTGAAAAATGATGGGGAACTGCAGCTTGGTCTCTCACCGAGACAGAAGATGTTGTTTGGCTGCCTTGTTAATGATAAAGTCTCTTTAAAAATTTCTCTAATAACTGCCACAGAGGAGAGCTTTCAGTGTGTCCAAAGACAATAAATAAATAAATAAAAATAAAGGCAATGATAATTCTACAGTGTGCATATATGAGGGATCAAGAGAAAATTACTCAAGACTTTCATCAAACACACACACACACACACACACACACACACACAACCTTGAATGCTAGTTTTGGGGACAGACTGTAGAATTCCAGTATACCAAAAGTAAAGAACAGAAACCAGACCCTAACCCTAATCCTGACCCTGAACAAAATACTTTCACACTTTTAGTTTTGCCAAATAACAAAACAAAAAAAAAAAAAAAACTGGTGACTATGAATTTGATCCCATTTTTGACATGGCATTCCCAGCAGAACAGTCTGCTTTCAGTAAAATGTCCACATAAATTAGCAATACAGGCACACACACACACACACACACACACACACACACACACACACACACACAACACGATGCATACAAACACAGCACCCTTAACCTACTCAACTTCAAAGAAATTTCATTTTTATAATCGTATTCATCACTGTTTTTCCTTTTTTACTGATGAATTATTACTAAAAGCAGGAAGCAATGAAATCCTCTCAGCACACAGTCCTTGTCATGTCACAGAGTAAAAGCCTTTCTGAGTGCTGGAACACATTTTCAACACACATCACTCATGTGCCATTGGTGGGGAAAATATTAGTTTGCAGAACACTGGGCGGACACTGTGCAACTTTTCAGAAACAAAAAGGACATTTGTTAACCTTAAGTGCTCCTTACTAATTAAAGTTGCAGTTATGTAAACTCTCTCCCTCTTTTTCACCCTTCCTTATCTATTTCCATCACTCTCACTTTTCCTCTCTATCCCCATCCCTTTGATCCCAGTTCGCTCTTTATGGCCCAGGCCTCCCTGCGTTCAGGACCAATGCACACCAAAGCAGAAACCACTTGCTGTAACACTTCACAGACGGCAGGCTCGATGTTTTAGCGCAGCAACCCCCAGACCATTTGCTCAAATGCTGATAACGTTTAATTGCGAGGGAGACTATCACCTCGTGAGGATGGAATTCAGACCATCTGCATTACTCCACTCGGGCACAAATCAAACGATGTAGAAGAAAAGAGAAATGAAAATAACCATACGATATCATACGATATTATCAGTTAAATACGCATATCGAATCACAACTGTTCGTATAGTCATAAATGCACGGTAAAAATTAAAAATAACCAGGAGCCAAGTCACGAGCAGCTAACTGTATGACCATCGGTGTATCTGTGCTGTTTTGAATGATAAAGAAACCATATTTGGTCTTGTTCGGGAGCATAAAAAGCGGCAGATACGAGTATGCGGATGTAATTTTACTATTCTTTAATGGGAAAAAGTTATGTAAAATTATTTCAACCGAGCTCAAATTAATACTTCCCAAATTCCAAGGAGTGTCTCCTCCCTTCAGGCAGACACCCCAAAAAGGATAGCAGCAGTAGCACCACCCCCCCCCTCCCCCAATCTGAAAATAAAATGCCTGACTTGCGGCTATCCTACAGTTCAGATATACTAAGGTTCATCTCCGGTTGAGTTGTGTAAGTCCGTCCGTTCTGTCCTGCTCATCTCCACGAAGAATCGGCCGAGGCTCACCGCTACGGAAGATCCGCGAGGCTAAAAGACCTTCCCGGTTCCGACACGCTCATGGTTTCGAACTGACAACTTCAATAACTCTGGTCTCTCATACCTGAATGTGGCTGGGCCTGCTTTTCTTCTTCCTCTTCTCTCCCTTCCTCACTACCCCTTTTTTTGTGTGTCACCACACTAAAACATCACTCAGATAGTTCTTTTGGTTAAGCGTGCCTCTTCGTGAGTAATGCCTCATACTCGCGTAGTTGTTCATTCATACATGCTTTAGGTAACGAGGATATTGTTATTGTCTACCGTTAGTTATTTGTCTTCTTGTTAGTAGTTTAGATGCTGTTTTATGTGTGTGTATAGCGGATGTGCCTAAATTCCATCTGATTTCCAATTTATCCAACGTTAGATTCATTCTGTACTGTTTGCATTTGATCGTTGTATTAAGCGTGTACGTTCGTATTCCTACTCTTTGAGTACGTAATAAGTTATTTCCAAGTTACTGAATGTGGTGATCCAGGAACTTAGTTGGCTAGAAGTATTGAATTCGAAGAGTGTTATTGTACTTGCTTCTTTAATGCTGTTATTTATTATATGTATGACTAATGAAGAGTTATTCTGAATAATTTCAAGGTTCAGTGTTCAGAGCGCTGAGCTATAGAGCGCTGAGTTTTTCAGAATATCTGTAATTACACTGGGTTCAGGTTCCAAAATAAAGTTACGGTTATGGCAAAATGATATTAGTACTAAGTCTAATATTCACAGTGAACCAATAACCAGATTTTCCTCATACCATTGGCACGACAAGTGATAGTTGGAGCAATGATCAAAATGCCCTCAGATGTGGCCAAACCCCCACCCCGACCCCGCCCCCCAAAAAATGAAGAAGAAGGAGAAGAAGAAGAAGAGGAAGAAGAAGAAGAAGAAGAAGAAGAAGAAGAAAAAGAAGACCACAAACAAGTAATATCAACTAGTCATGTTCACTTCCCCTCTAGACCCACTCCACATACTCTCCACAGATCTCTGTAGTCTGTCTGAAATGGAAAAGTGTTAGAAAAAGAGGACTGTCCATGGCCATCAGGGAGAAGAGTCTTCAAAAGCATATCTCACCCATTATTTGTGCACAAGACCTCGTGTCAGTGTCAAACTCACTCTTCCTCACAAGCCTAGAACAGAGGGGGAATCTCTCATCCAATTAGTGAATGCCCTCTCGTCTGAGATCAAATATTCAAAGCTACAGAGACAGAGGTCTTGGGAAAGCCCTGTCTCTCTCTTTCTTTCTTTCTTTCTTTCTTTCTTTCTTTCTTTCTTTCTTTCTTTCTCAATCCCTCTCTCTCTGTCTCTTTCTTTCTTTCCTCAGGAATGACCAATGATCTCTCTCTCTATCACTCTCCCTCTCTCTAGGCAGGCCCATTGAGATATGGGTCACATGCTATAGTGGGACACATCATCCAGAGGTCAAACCCAGAAGTGCTGCGTGCCCTTTTATTTCTTTCTTTTTTTAATCCCTCCTTTCCCTTGCCCTCCCTCACTAATTAGCTGGAAAGGGAAGCCTAAAGTGGACACATCCTACCGCTGCGACCAGATGTTTTCTGCCTGTTTACATCCCTGGGGGGACAGTGGTTTGTTTACTACAGAATGGAAACATCATGTCTATCTCTTTGGCTCCATTAAAGAGGGCTTGTCTGTAAATCTGTATTTATATCAGTATGGTTTTTTTTGTTTGTTTTTTTTTTTAATTAAAAATATGTATTTTTCATGCCCACTGTATTTCGGGTCTCGATCATGCTTTTTGACTTCAGATTCAGTGACACTTTGATAATTCTCAAACTCAGTGTTAAATTTGGAATTTGAATCATTGCTTCTGAACGGGCTCATGAAACTGTATTATTAATTTCAATATGGGCAGATGTAAGCTGGAGCAAAAATGCTAATATTAATAGTATTGATCAGAAGTCTTTCTCTGATCCCTACATCTGCAAGGCCTCACACAATATTAATAAATGTTTTATCACAATATCTATATTTTTGGCCTGTTTCCGATAAAGCCGCATTAAAAGTCTGATATTGCAAGACACTGATTCCATAGTCAGAGAGAGATAGAGAAACAGGAATGAATCAGGATTGAACGACTGTACTGGGACATTAGAACTGGATGTATGATCTGATGGTGTCTTCAATCGTGGCAAAAGCTCCATCTCTAACCTTGGGATGTGAAATCAGTGCAGTCCACTGGGTATGTAGTACCCCTCACCCCACCCCTATGTCTGAGTAAGATCTGGTTTTGTTACCCAGGGAGAGAGGAGGAGAGGACTGAAACACTGAGAGTGAAACAGACAGGAAAGGAAACACTATACTGAGAAGATAAACTAAGACTGGCTGCTTGAGTGGTATATTATATTTGAAACATTGTGCATCATTTTAGCCTGGACAAAAAGATGACACTCCAGAAAAATGTTTCAGACAATATTTTAAAACAGATTTTGACATGCTTTGCTTGACTGGTTGACTAGTTGACTTGCCCAGCTAACCAGAAGGATATGACAAAAACCACACACTGACTTTACAGGATCATACATGTTTTTGCATAGCCACAAACGCTAACAATGGTTTGACTCACTGTGTTGAAAACATGAGACGTATAATGGAAAAGGGAATTTCTCTGCTGTCTTGAAAGCTTTGAACGCTTTCAAGTAGAGCCCAATATCATCAATGCTTCTAAAGCACGGCTTTCCCAGTCCTCATGAGCACATAATGACAATAAAGTAAAACCACACCATAGTTCACACAGAATCCAAATGATTACCTACAACACAAGGAATGCCCTCTCTGGGTTGTGAGGAGACAGCAGAGCTGTCTGTCTCGCTGTGGGTGTCTCAGCACTGCCCCCACCGGAAGGTGGATTCAAACGCCCATAAAATGACATCTGGACAGACATATGTTCACGTCCTCATGTCAGGTGTCCCCTCTTCCTGAGCATCACTGCACTTTCCTGTCATTTTAAGATGATGATGTATTCAATTTTCACACAGTCAGATCAATGCTATTACAGAGGGAATACTGGGTTTAACCCTGCCCAAATTCACACACACACACACACACACACACACACACACGCACACATAAACACACAAACACACACATGCACACGCACACACACAGACACACACACAGACACACACACACACACACACACACACACACAGATGTATACACATAAACACACAAACCCACACACTCATACTCGCATACACGCACACATGCACACACACACACACACACACACACACGCACACACACACACACAGACATACACACACAAAGCGACTGAATGAAAGTGTAACTAACTCATTCTCTTCCCCTCTTAATGGTCTCACCTACTGCCGTTCCCAAAACAAATAAGACCAGATTAGCATATGAAAATGTGTTTTTGTAAAATGTCAACCCAATTAACAGCTTTCAGTTTCCCCCTCACTAGCAAAGAAAAGCAGTGCACGAAAAGAGTAGCAGACATATTTGTAGTGAACATTTCTCTGGTGTACGCCTCACAGGGCCTATTAAAAGTCTCCCTGTAAACGAAACAGACTTACACACACGCTAAGAGCGTACATGGCACATGGTACTGTATCAGTTCTCCTGGGATGCAGGAACACACTCCAGCCTTTACCATCACACACACACAAACACACACACACACACACACACAGCGGTCCAACAGTGATTGAGAGTGAAAAAGGCAAAGAGTACTGTGTCTGATAATCTTAATAATAAAATGAACTAAGGTTCATAGCACACAGTGACCATAAAACTAGACTTCACTTAGGTTTTCTCTCTTCTTACAGACTTTTTTGAAGTAATACCTGCATCCATAAAACACTCTTCATAATCTATGCTCCAGCCAAACACTAAAGGACCTACATAATCCACACAATATAATATAATATAATATAATATAATATAATATAATATAATATAATATAATATAATATAATATACACTCCAGTCAGGGATTATCGCTTAATCCACTCTTCAAAATCTATACTCCAGTCAGACATCATCACAGGACCTTCATGATCCACATGTCATAATCTATACTACATTCTGGGATTACCACAGGATTATAGCATAATCCATTCTTCATAATCAATACTCCAGTAAGGCATCACCACATGATTTACATAATCCATGCTTCATAATCTACATTCCGATTATAACATTATGTCATATTCAACTATCACCATTAAAGACTGGTAAACATGCTGGTGTGTGAAGGAGATGGGAGCATTTCTGTTTCAGTGATATGTCCAGTGATAGAATCAGTAAGCGGTTGTATGGTGAGTGGTGAAAAGTTTGATGTGTGTTAAATTTAGTTTAGTTTAGCAGTGGGTGATACATCAGACCATGGCCACGCTAATGAGATGAGCTGCTACTGCTAACGTGTAGGGTGTTTTTTTTTTTTTTTTTTCTCCAGGGGTGGGGGGGTTCTCCTGCAGCTCTCTGTTAGCTGGAGTTAATGAGCACCTTAATGAGGGTTGACTCTGTCACACGGCTGCTGGTCATTCCCGCTGCACTGGAAAAAAAAAAGAAAAAAACTTCTTTCTCTCTCGTTCCGTCTCCCATGGGGGAAAGGAATTCGTAGGGTCCCTCTCTCACCACTCTAACTGCTTTAAAGTTTTCACATAAAGCCTTCTCCTTTTGCTTCCTCTGTCTCAACCGCCTGGAGATCCACCACTCTCCCATTCAGCCTCAACGGCTCTCTTTCTGTGTGTGTCTGTGCATTTGTATGTGTGTGTGTGTGTGCGCGTGTGCATGTGTACGTGTGTGTGTGTCTGTGCATTTGTGTGTGTGTGTGTGTGTGTGTGTGTGTGCCTGTGTGTGTGTGTGCCTGTGTGTGTGTCTGTGCATTTGTGTGTGTGTGTGTATGTGTGTGTGTGCGCGCGTGTGCATGTGTACGTGTGTGTGTGTGTGCCTGTGTGTGTGTCTATGCATTTGTGTGTGTGTGTGTGTGTGTGTGTGTGCCTGTGTGTGCGCGCGTGTGCATGTGTACGTGTGTGTGTGTGTGTCTGTGTGTGTGTGTGTGTGTGTGTAGCCTATTCAGTATTCTGTTTTATTATGGCCACAGAACCAAACATACAGATAAACTTACTCCTGATTTTCTTACTCTGCTGCAGATGTCAAATTCATGTTTTTGTCATCTTTACTGATGACAGCATGACTTCGGTCAGTTGTGTAACACCCACATGACAGCACATCACACAGGTTCTCAGATTCCAACTGCGACACCACACACTTCAAATTATCTCAAAAGAATGAATAAAATGCTTGCTCCTTCCGACATATGGCCAATGCTCCTCAAACGAACACACAGCCCTTTAGAAATAAAACATGAACATACATGAACACTGTCTGCAATTCAGCTTTTCACAGGCAAAGCTACTCTCTCTCTTTCTCTCTCTCTCTCTCTCTCCCCTTCCTCACTCATTCTTTCTGTTCCATATCCCATTTGAAGATTATTTATCTAAACACTGCAGTGGTGGGGAGAGCTTTGTAAGTCCCCCCAGCTATTTTCCACTTGGACAACCGTGAAGTCGTATTGACACTAAGCATATGGTAGACTCTGTGTGCAGACAGGCTTCTTCCACATTTCACCATCACACTTGACTTAATGAATAATACCGCCAACGATTCGAACGCAGGCACACGCTCCGCAATAGTCACTCTCTTTTTTTTTTCTTTTTCTTCTCCTTTTCTTTTTCTGGCGATGCCAACAATGCTTTCATGCATGAATTAGCACTCTCACATTTCCACTTTAAGACAGAGAGGGATGAATGTGATGCTTGCCCCCCCCACCCCCCCCGCTCTCTCTCTCTCTCTCTCGGCTTCAAACCTGATATTTATAAATGAAAAAAAGAAACAGAACTGTTTTATTCAATCATTAATATGGAAAGTATGCTATTGTTAAATTACTTTCACTCCATTTAAGAGAATAAACCTCACCTGACCTGACACCACAGTTTCACTAACCTGAGCTCATCTCTACACACACTGTCCATCTCCACACACTGTCCATCTCCACACACACTGTCCATCTCCACACACTGTCCATCTCCACACACATTGTCCATCTCCACACACACTGTCCATCTCCACACACTGTCAATCTCCACACACATTGTCCATCTCCACACACACTGTCCATCTCCACGCACTGTCCATCTCCACACACACTGTCCATCTCCACACACTGTCCATCTTTACACACACTGTCCATCTCCACACACACTGTCCATCTCCACACATTGTCCATCTCCACACACACTGTCCATCTCCACACACTGTCCATCTCCACACACTGTCCATCTCCACACACACTGTCCATCTCCACACACACTGTCCATCTCCACACACTGTCCATCTTTTCACACACTGTCCATCTCCACACACTGTCCATCTCCACACACATTGTCCATCTTTTCACACACTGTCCATCTCCACACACACTGTACATCTCCACACACTGTCCATCTTTTCACACACTGTCCATCTTTTCACACACTGTCCATCTCCATATACACTGTCCATCTTTACACACACTGTCCATCTCCACACACTGTCCATCTCCACACACACTGTCCATCTTTACACACACTGTCCATCTCCACACACACTGTCCATCTCCACACACACTGTCCATCTCCACACACACTGTCCATCTTTCCACACACTGTCCATCTCCACACACTGTCCATCTTTCCACACACTGTCCATCTCCACACACTGTCCATCTTTACACACACTGTCCATCTCCACACACACTGTCCATCTCCACACACATTGTCCATCTCCACACACACTGTCCATCTCCACACACTGTCCATCTCCACACACTGTCCATCTTTACACACTGTCCATCTCCACACACTGTCCATCTTTCCACACACTGTCCATCTTTCCACACACTGTCCATCTCCACACATTGTCCATCTCCACACACACTGTCCATCTCCACACACACTGTCCATCTCCACACACTGTCCATCTTTACAGACACTGTCCAACCCCCCACACTGTCCATCTCCACACACACTATCCATCTCCATACTCATTATTCATCATTGACTAGAGTAGTATATGATCTACTCCTACCCAATTCTACATCTGTTTCACAATGAATTTCACCCCTGTGAACAGAAAGTGTAGAACAATCTACACTGTTGAACACAGAACCTTGAATTCAGCATTAAGTTGCTTATTTATTTGTTTTTTTATTCACCTATTTATTTCCTATTGTCTGTTCCACGCCATAATATAAATAACCATTCCAAGTGACAGGGAAGGTAATGAGAATAATAGGCGTGTGAGAAGCAGAGGCAGTGCAGGGCATTGTTTGGGAGTGTGTGTGTGTGTGTATGGCAGTAAAGTTTGTGTCAGGAGTTCGCTGACCTGAGAGAGAACAGCATGGAGATCAGCCCCCAGGGCACCGCCCCATCTCAACCCTCCACTCGCTCTCTCTCTTACACACAAACCCACACACTGACACAGACACACACACACACACAAAGCGAATGTGCATGTGTGCACGCGTGTTGTGTGGTGTCTCTTTGTGTTTGTGTGTGTGTGTGTGTGTGTGTGTGTGTGTGTGTGTGTGTGTGTGTGTGTGAAATGTGGGGCACGATTAGCAGGGTGTATGTGTTGGATGGTGCCGTAAGTCCTCTCTTATCTTTTTTTTTTTTTTTTTTTTTTTTTTTTTTTAACGTAGCTGAGTCTCACTGATCTCAGTCTACATGCATATTTATCATGTAACATAAAATTCAACCCAAAATACCCTTTACCAAGCCAGCCTCTGTCAACAAACTACTTTTCTCTCTGAAAGCTATCAGAAACAACAACAACAAAAAAAGAAAGTCACAAAGTCAAAACTAAACATATGTTCTCGGTTGCCACAAGACGCTGTAACGGTAAGGTAATACAAAAGAAGTGTTTTACATAAAACCACTGATAAAAAAACCTAAACTAACGTCGCAAAGCGATTTGTCACTAAATTGAATGACCACTGAGCTAATCACATTTGAGGAGAAAGAAGTGATGCAAGAAGAACAAGAGGTGAAGGACTGACGGAGGCGGATACACTGAGGCCAAAGTCATGGGCTGATGAAAGACTGTATCCTCATGTCCTCATCACACACACACTGCAAGAGAGAGAGAGAGAGAGAGAGAGAGAGAGAGTATTCAGCTGTATTCAAAAAGGTCAGAATTGTCAGTTGGTGTGAATCCCATGACACTGGTTTTTTACTAAACATCGCTGAAACGAAAATGACAAAAATCAATTACGAATTTATAAGAAAACGAATCCCACTGAAACACACTGAAAAGTCGAGACCATTTCACAACCTACCTGTAATGTGAGGAAAACAGGTGCAAAAAACAAATTCTGACAATTGAACTGTCTTCTAAGATATTTTCTCTCTGGCAAAGATTTTGATATATAGTTAAACTCGACACAGCCACAGGGTCCAGAGTATATGTTAAGCAAAGAAATAACTGAAATCACTGAAAAAGCCCCTGCTCTGTGCTGGGGCAGAACAGAGTACTGACACAAAGAGAGCATTGGCAGCAGGTCCTCAGTCAAGCAAATATTAAAAATGAATAAGCTTTTTTCTCTTCTTCTTCCTGACAACACTGTGTATAGAAATGAGAGAACGCTGACTGTATTTATGGTCTTAGACAGTTAAATACACACAGAGCTGTGTCCCATAGCCATACAAACTGCAACATTACAACCACCGCAGTTTTGTTTGAGTTTGCACATGAGAGTTTACTTTCCCTATCACATTTCAGCTAAGCTACAGCTTTTGCAAAAAGCCATTCACTTTCCTCCTCTCCTCTCGGCGGGGCCACCTCTGCCCGGGCTGTGCTGTGAAGGTGGTGGTGTTTTGGTGACGGTGCAGTACTGAGTGTTGTAATGACTACTCAAGGTGTACTGAGGGGATGGGAATGTGAGTGTTGGACATTAATCAAACCAGCAGAATGTTTGTGTGGGTCTTAGTCAGGCACTGGTCCAGTCCTCACAGAGCTGAAGCTCAAACATGGCCGTGTCCCCGGGGTTTGCCTCCTGCGTTTAGGGGACTGGGTGTGTGGAGAAGGGGATTTGGGTGCCCGAAAGTGATTGGCTAGCAAAAAGAAGTTTTCTGTCTACTCTGTACTTCCCTTGACACACACACACAGACACACACACACAGACACACACACACACACACACACACACACACACACACACACACACACACACACACACTGTTCAGCACAGTTCCCTCCTTGATGCAGCCATGAGGAGCTTACTAAGTTCTCAGCTGCTTCTCTCCTCTAACACAACATGGAAAAAGGAGAGGAATGCCTGGCACGATGCTCTCCTCACACAGTGGAGATCTCCACGGCATGACTTCGTCTCACAGAGTCTTCGCATCTGAATCTTTAACATGCCAATACCACCAGGCTCTTTCTTCCTTTTGATTTATTTATTTATTTAGGCTGGTGAGGGGTGTGTATTTGTGTGTATGCAGGTGTGTGTGTGTGTGCGCGTGTGTATGCACGTGTGGATGTGTGCGTGTGGATGTGTATGACTTTTTCGAAGCCATTTAGTGACATTTAATGGCTCAGTTCATGAAATCTGGTTCTAATTTACACGTCTAAAGCTGTGACATCTGAGTGTTCTCAGACATGTAAATATTTTAGGTTATCTGTCAGTG
Source organism: Chanos chanos (assembly GCF_902362185.1). NCBI lineage: Eukaryota > Metazoa > Chordata > Actinopteri > Gonorynchiformes > Chanidae > Chanos > Chanos chanos. Next base: position 25,697,028 of record NC_044501.1, on the reverse strand, counting down.
GGGCACCATACTGTTGAGATTCAGCTCATCTTTTCCCCAGGCCTGACTAATGCTGATGGTAAATCCCGGCTCGTCCCCAAGGCCCTGCATGGTCACTGCTGTTCATATCCTGAGAGAAACAGAGGGGAAAATGATAGAGTCCTGACCTTTAATAGTGAACACATATGTCAGTGAAAATGACAAATGAGGCTTTAAGTCAAGCTGGAATGCTTACAGTGGACGATATGGAGAAGTATCTCCACCGTAACTCCTCAGTGTCTTCTTCATCCCTCCCCACCCTGCCTCACTCTGTCATCTCTGTTTTTCTCTCTCTTTCTCCCTCTCTCCCTCCATCCTTCTCTTTATGTCTGCCTCTCTCTCACTCTCTCTCTCTCTCTCTCTGGGTCCTTCACGCTCACCTAAATCTACTTCTGTCTCCCTCACTCGATCTTTCTCTCTCTCTCCTTCTCCACTTCTGCCTCTCCAGCTGTTTTTCGTCTCATTTACTGCTGCTCTTTAAAAACAACCTATTTTCCATTTGAATCTGTACTCACTGTTGTTTCTTTTTTTTCTTTTTTTATGCTCAGTCCATTTCAAACAATTATTGAATTTGTCCCTGTCAAAAAGTCAGACATTAATTTCCCCGATTGCATACTTGAGTCTGACAAATGTGACTGAGACAAAATGTGTCCGCAGCAGGTCGTAAGTAAAACACATACAAGATACCACGTGAGAAATAAACTTTCACTGAAAAACAGAGCACAGCACCAATGTTTGCCACTTATTTTTCTACAAGAATCTCGTAGCTCCTACAGATATTTCAGTCTAGTTACCTGGTAACTGTAAACCACTCCACTTTCACTGCCAAGCTAGCTGCTTATGTAAACAGATATTTTTTTTTAAATGTCAGTTCCGAACCTGTTATAAATCTAATGTGAATACTAAATACATTCATTTGGGAATGCAGTCCACTTTTAATATAACCTCTCTCTCTCTCTCTCTCCCTCTCTCTCTCTCTCACACACACACACACACACACACGCGCGCACAGACACACACACTGAGCTTAAACAAACATATTTATAAAATATGAAAACAATATTAAAAGTAACACTAGATCTATTTCTCTATATAAGGACCAATGACCTTTTTCACAGACTGGTTGCCATGGCATTGGTCTATCTGAGCCTGACCCAGTTGGGCTCATATGAATAAAAGCATGGCTTGACCCAACCCAACCCGGATCCTGCTATTAGCAGCCGGTCCCCCTGGGTTCTGGTTCAGAGCCCAGTCTCTATTGTAGCAGTATTGACCTGACAGTCTGTGAAGCAGTCCTCACTTTTTGATCAGTTTAGACCGATTTTGAACAAACAGATAATCCGAGGAAAATCCCAACAAAAGAAAAGATGATGTTTGTCTGGATACTTTCCTCCAATGCCACCTATTGTTAGTCATGTAATGCAACCGAGCGCTTTATCATTTCTCAGCCAATCAGAGCTCAGTAGTTAGCTACCCTGAATTTTGACAATGGAACTAGTCTGCTGTCAAACACACACTATAGCTTTACATACAAACACACAGACACACACACACACACACACACACCACACATACACACAGACACACACACACACGATACAGAAAAAAAACACCAAACAAGGTGACAACATTGTAAATTTAACTCTTAACTCAAAAGTGCATATTAATAGTTGGTAGTGCTTGAATAACTATATTTTTTGTGTTTAGTTTCCGGAAAATAGAAGTGAAGCTATACTGTTAGTGGGAGGAGGCAGTGTGTATGAGTAAACTGTCGGGCCTCCTGGCACTTAACGTTTTGACTGTCTTGGCCCTGTAAGAATGGAGTTGAATAGACCTGTTCTGCTTATTGACAGCAAACTTCAGTCTTTTATCGAACTCATATCCATGCAGGGGTCATGCGAAAGGTCAGATTTGACCTCTCATTCCCTCTCAATGAGTCTTACCTTCCTTTCCTCCACTGGAAAAGAAAAGAGAAAAAAAAAAAAAAAACACCTCAAGCAGTTTTACAGAACTGTCCAGCCATGTGTTTATGCCAAAAGTTTTCAGGCGGCTCGTACGCACACTAGCCCAGTTTGTGAGTGGAGGCAAGAGGTCCAGTGAGGTAAGTCAGAACCCAGGGAATCGTTTTAATGAGCCATGAATACACTGGTCTAAAACTACCACTTAACAGTTCAGTCAAAGCAAGTGCAAGGCAGGAGAAAACTATTTTTTTTCTTTTTTCTTTTTCTTTTTTTTTTTTTTTCTTCTTTTTTTCTTTTTTTTTTTTTTTTTTTGATGTGTGGTTTTTTTTTTTTTTTTTGATGTGTGTTTTTTGGTTCATGTATCAATGAAGTGTGTTTAGTGAATGCCTTAATAAAACATTACCTCATAAAATTAAATAGGTAATTAAAGGCAACCCCTCTAGCATCTTAATATCATTTTTTTTTAATTCAAGGGTCATAGAAAGAGATATTTTAAAATGATAATCAGTAAAAACCTAACAATAAAAATTATCTAAGCGGACAGTTAAGTTGATACGTTTATGGCAGGTTCATCAGAGTACCTTGCCATCTCTCTCTATAGTTTCTCATAGCCAGAAATGTTGTCCTTTTGCTTGTGAAGAGTGTAGACTTGACTATGCCATAGACAGACTCCTGTGGCCTTTTGATAATGATATAGTATGCAGCAGAAAAGAGAGAGAGAGAGAGAGAGAGAGAGAGAGAAAGAGAGAGAGAGAGAGAGAGAGAGAGGGAGGGAGGGAGGGAGAGAGCATTGGACAGTATTTATTTATTTTTATATATATATATATATATATATATATATATATATATATATATATATATATATATATATATATATATTTTTATACACACATATACATATACACACATATATAAATACATACATACACACACACACACACACACACACGTTGTATATATATATATATATATATATACAGACACACACACACACACACACACTATATAAGACAATAAGACATCTGAGGTTTTTGCAGAGATGTACTGTTCAGAGATGACAGTTTGATTGTTTCATTTGAATTGCTTTATATTAATCTTAGTTTTTTTACAGAGGTGGTGTGTGGGGGGGGCTTGACAGGGGTGTTTAGTTGTGGTTGTGGAGTAAGAGGATGGTGTTGGGGGTGGTAGTTGTGGGTGTGGAGTGTGCGGATGGTATTTGGGATGGTAGTTGTGGGTGTGGAGTAAGAGGATGGTGTTTGGGGTGGTAGTTTTTGTTCCTGTGCGACTCTGCAGCTGCCCTACGCGTGAACTGCCTAATTTAAATACCAACGCCTAATTTAATACCAATTAAATCTCACTAATTTTCTAACCCTAGAAAATGTTGTTGGAGTTAAGGGAACGGCCCTCTTATGGCTTAGGTCCTACTTGACTGATCGTTATCAGTTTGTTGATGTAAATGGTGACTTCTCTGCACATACTGAGTTAAAGTTTGGAGTCCCGCAAGGTTCTGTTTTAGGCCCACTGCTTTTCTCTTTATTTATGCTACTTCTAGGTAATATTATTTGTAAACACGGTATTAGCTTCCACTGCTATGCTGATGACACACAGTTGTATGTCTCAGCGAAGCAAAATTGAGGAATGTCTAAAGGATATTAGGCACTGGATGCTTACTAACTTCCTCTCACTTAACTCTGAAAAAACAGAAGTACTTGTACTAGGATCACATGCAGCTAGGAGTAAGCTTTCCAATCACATAGTTACTCTGGATGGCCTTTCTCTTTCATCAGGTGTGGCAGTAAAAGACCTTGGTGTAATTATTGACCCCAGTCTTTCATTTGAAGCTCATGTAGATAATATTACCAGGATAGCCTTCTTTCATCTTAGAAATATTAACAAGATAAGAAATGCATTGTCATTTCAAGATGCTGAAAAATTGGTTCATGCTTTCATTACCTCTAGGTTATACTACTGTAATGCCGTACTGTTTGGATGTTCTAATAGGTGTATACATAAGCTACAGTTAGTTCAGAATGAAGCAGCCAGAGTTCTTACTAGAACCAAAAGACATGATCACATCACCCCTATTTTATCCACACTGCACTGGCACCCAGTCAAATCTCGTATTGATTATAAAATCTTACTATTAACCTATAGAGCACTAAATGGTCTTGCACCACAGTACCTGCGCGAACTCCTGGTCTTTTATGATCCACCACGCCTACTTAGATCAAAAGGCGCAGGCTATTTGTTGGTACCTCGAGTCGTGATGGCTGCAGCAGGGGGCAGAGCCTTCTCTTACAGAGCCCCACAGTTATGGAACTGCCTCCCAATTAATGTTCGAGACTCAGACACAGTCTCTATGTTTAAGTTGAGGCTGAAAACTTATCTGTTTAGCCAAGCTTTTTGCTAACAGCTCTTTACTAGGCAAAGGAGCAGATCTGGAGGGTTCTCAGGCATAGAATGTTTGGTGAACTGGGATGTTTGGATGCTGTCGCCCCCCCACTCTAACATGTTCACTCAGGTTTGTTGACGGTGGAGTGGGTGGCCACCTTGAGTCCCAGAGTGCCATCATGTCCGTGTTACCTTCTAGCTCTCCCTTTTAACTATGCTGTACTAGCTAGTCTTGCTGGAGTCTCTGCCTGCACTCGGCACATGATGTATATTTTCCCTTAACCATTATGTGGAAACGAACATCTAACAATGTGTCTCTCTCTCTCTCTCTCTGTCGAGCCACACATACTACTCCTGAGATACCAGTGATCCTGACTCCTCCCGCCCTGTGGACCGATCCATCCTGGTGTTATCATCTTTCATCCCCCTGTCAGCCTCCTGTCTGCATCGCCATCCCCTTTGTTCATGCTCCAATTTACTTTCAGTTGTAACTGCCCATGTGGTCGGCACCTATTGCACACCTGTCTGGCCAAGGAGGGGTCTCCTCTCTCTGTGGTCCTTCTCAAGATTTCTCCCATTTTCCCATTTCCCTTTTGGGTTTTTGGGGTGAGTGGATAGTGTTTGGTGTGGTAGTTGTGTGTGTGTGGTAAGAGGATGGTGTCTGGGGTGGTAGTTGTTGGTGTGTGGTAAATGGATGGTGTTTGGGGTGGTAGTTGTGGGTGTGTGGTGAATGGATGGTGTTTGAGGTGGTAGTTGTTGGTGTGGGGTGAATGGATGGTGTTTGAGGTGGTAGCTGTGGGTGTGGGGTAAATGGACGGTGTTTGAGGTGGTAGTTGTTGGTGTGGGGTAAATGGATGCTATCTGGTGTGGTAGTTGTTGGTGTGGGGTGAATAAGTGGTGTCTGGGGTGGTAGTTGTGTGTGTGGGGTGAATGAGTGGTGGTTGGGGTGGTAATTGTGGGTATGGGGTGAATGGATGGTGTTTGGAGTGGTAGTTGTTGGTGTGGGGTGAATGGATGGTGTTCGGGGTGGTAGTTGTTGGTGTGGGGTGAATGGATGCTGTTTGGGGTGGTAGTTGTTTGTGTGGGGTGAATGGATGGTGTCTTGTGTTGTAGTTGTGGGTGTGGGGTGAATGAGTGGTGTTTGGTGTGGTGGTTGTGGGTGTGGCGTGAGGGGATGGTGTTTGGGGTGGTAGTTGTGGGTGTGGAGTAAGAGGATGGTGTCTGGGGTGGTAGTTGTTGGTGTGTGGTAAATGGATGGTGTTTGGGGTGGTAGTTGTGGGTGTGTGGTGAATGGATGGTGTTTGAGGTGGTAGTTGTTGGTGTGGGGTGAATGGATGGTGTTTGAGGTGGTAGTTGTGGGTGTGGGGTAAATGGACGGTGTTTGAGGTGGTAGTTGTTGGTGTGGGGTAAATGGATGCTATCTGGTGTGGTAGTTGTTGGTGTGGGGTGAATAAGTGGTGTCTGGGGTGGTAGTTGTGTTTGTGGGGTGAATGAGTGGTGTTTGGTGTGGTGGTTGTGGGTGTGGCGTGAGGGGATGGTGTTTGGGGTGGTAGTTGTGGGTGTGGAGTAAGAGGATGGTGTCTGGGGTGGTAGTTGTTGGTGTGTGGTAAATGGATGGTGTTTGGGGTGGTAGTTGTGGGTGTGTGGTGAATGGATGGTGTTTGAGGTGGTAGTTGTTGGTGTGGGGTGAATGGATGGTGTTTGAGGTGGTAGTTGTGGATGTGGGGTAAATGGACGGTGTTTGAGGTGGTAGTTGTTGGTGTGGGGTAAATGGATGCTATCTGGTGTGGTAGTTGTTGGTGTGGGGTGAATAAGTGGTGTCTGGGGTGGTAGTTGTGTTTGTGGGGTGAATGAGTGGTGTTTGGTGTGGTGGTTGTGGGTGTGGCGTGAGGGGATGGTGTTTGGGGTGGTAGTTGTGGGTGTGGAGTAAGAGGATGGTGTCTGGGGTGGTAGTTGTTGGTGTGTGGTGAATGGATGCTATCTGGTGTGGTAGTTGTGGGTGTGGAGTGAATGAGTGGTGGTTGGGGTGGTAGTTGTTGGTGTGGGGTAAATGGATGGTGTCTGGTATGGTAGTTGTGGGTGTGGAGTGAATGAGTGGTGTTTGGGGTGGTAATAGTGAGTGTGGGGTGAAGGGATGGTGTCTGGTGTGGTAGTTGTGGGTGTGGGGTGAATGAGTGCTATCTGGTGTGGTAGTTGTGGGTGTGGGGTGAATGGATGGTGTTTGAGGTGGTAGTTGTTTCTGTGGGGTCTTGCGATGTGTGTTTAGGGTGGTAGTTGTGTGTGTGTGGGGTGAGTGGATGTGTGTTTAGGGACTGAGTGAGCATCCAGAAGTGTGGACAGTGTATGGTGGAACTAACACTCCATTACTCTTTTGTACATACACCCACAACCTAGTGCAGCCTGTGAATGATGCCCAGTATGACAAATGTGTACCATGACAGGAGGACGTCATCCTACAGGACATGAGCAGTGTATGACAGAGCAGTGCCGGCTGGTCCACACACAGAAAGAGCATGTTTACATAATTCAGTGTGTCATTTTAATATTTTAATACATTTTCCACCTCATTACTGCCACGTGTCTAAGTTCATTTACTATGGTCAACGAATGAAAATAAATCAAATGAATATTAAAATGGTTTTAAAATAGCGGGATGCATATTGCTTCTTATGTTCAATGACTCATATATAAAAAGCAACTAAAATATTTACAATAAGGCACTAAAAAATAAACTTAAAAAAAGAACACAAAAAAAAAAACATGATCTTCCACCACAGTTTTTCTAATCTCTGCAATATCTACTTTAAAAAAATCCTTTTAAAGGTGCAGAGACTTTTTTTAATATAATATTTTGTCCCCACATGAATACAACATTGGACAGTGTTTGAGGATCAGATTAAAGAGAGCTATGTTGTAAATTCATCTTTTGTCTTTGATATAATAAAATCTGGAGCTTAACTCTGTAAACCCTGTTTCATTCTACAGAGACTCATTACTGAAATCCGTTCAACGATTTCCAGTTTTTGATCAATATGAAGGTTGTGAGGCTTCCCCGCATGACATAAATTCTTTTTTTTTTTTTTTGTCATAATGACTAACCATATCATTGGCATTTTTGTCATTAGCATCTCTCATTACTGCAGTACTTGTTCTCATTATTTCATCGCTGCCTGTTTCACATGCTCAGGTCGGGCTGTGTAATTGGCTCATTCCTCACTGAACAATTCATTTTCCTTAAAATGTCTTTTTATAGATGAAATGTAATGTGAAATTAGTGGTTTCATTCAGATAGTATTCAGAAGCCTTAATGTGAACAGGTGAAGGGTAAGGTTCAAATCACAGATGTACCTGGTTTCCACGGCAGCCCTTCTGTGCTCACTAACACGTCGGCTGCCCTTTTTTAAGCTAAAGCAAAGCTTTTCCATTACACCCTGAGATCAATGCAGAACGAGGACGGAACAAACTGCTTGACATATCACCGATCAGAAAATAGAAAGTGGTGGCGGAGCTAAGGAAAAGGCTTAGCCAGTCCTAAGAAAGAAAGAAAGAAAGAAAGAAAGAAAGAAAGACAGAACCATTGCTGCTTATTTATATATTTTACGGGTATATTTGTATGTATGTGTGTGTGTGTGTGTGTGTGTGTGTGTGTGTGTGTGTGTGTGTGTGGTGGTATGAAACTCTTTCTATATTTGTGCGCGCGTGCAGACACACACACACATACACACACACACACATACACAGATGTTATATTTCTCCAGGGACCAGAGGGCTCTCATATTATCTGCTTTATGGCTCTCTTTGGCCCTTCATCATAGACACCATGTGAGCATGCGGCCACTTGAATTAATTGATCTCTCTATCTGATTCAATTACATAATTAAGAGCCTGGAGAGGGGAGGTGAGAAAATGTGAGCTACAGTCCCGGAGGACCATTCTACAAGATTCATCTCTCTCTCTCTCTCTCTCCCTCTCTCTCTCTCTCTCTCTCTCTCTTTCTCTCTCTCTCTCACACACACACACACACACATACACACACACTGATCTCTCAATTCATTATTCATCAAGATTTTCGCCTTCTTTATAAGGTTTCAGATTTATGTGGAAAGCTAACAGGTCTGAATAATTTTAGACATTTAGAGTGATGGCAAGTGGTGTGCATAGAGATGTTATATTTCATTTGTTCCCTTTTTCATTTTGAAATGTGTGTGTGTGTGTATGTGTGTGTGTGTGTGTGTGTGTGTGTGTTTGTGTGTTTGAAAGAGAGATAGAGAGTAGAGCTTGAAAGTAAAGAGAAAGAAGAAAGAGGAGAAGTGTAGATCTGGAGGTAGAGTGCATTAAGGCAGGCAACAAAATAAAGACAGAGTTTTGAATATTATCCTCATATTACATTTGCAGCAAGGTCAAGTGCTCATGTAGTCCATGGCACTCAGATCACTTTCAGACCTTGGCTACAGCCAAATATATCCAAACTCATTTTATCACCTTAGTAACCAGAGCTGAAAGCAAAACATTCTCACAGTGCCTCTTTACCCAGGCTTCCTACAGAAAGCGTTGTTTTTGTTTTGCTCTGTTTTGTTTGGTTTTTTTAAGCTTAGTTGAAAATGCCAAGGTGGCTTCTCTGAGACTGGTCTCAGGATTGGCTACCATCAGCCCTCTGGTCCTGTCAGCTATTTCAGAACTTTCAACACTTTCCTGACGCCAACAAATATTAAAAATTTAATACTGTGCCGTGAGCAAAACTTTGAAACTTCCAATTTGAAATGGAGCATAGCATTAAGTAACCAATAAAAGAAAACAGAAAACAAAACACCGTGGACAAAACAGAACACAATCCTAAGGGCTGTGAAAAAAATAACACAATGAAAAATAACACGTAAGAATTAACACTGTAAAAATAACACTGCAGAATTAACACTGTAAAATCAACACTGTAAAATAACACCATAGGTACTGTGCACTGAATGCGAATAGACTTTAAGCTGAACATTTGCGGTAATATTTTCACTGTTAACAACATCTCCTGTCATTGAGACAAAAAACAATAATATAATTATGGTCACGGGTGTGTGATATATTAGTGCAGAATGAAATCGTGATAACACTTAATGTTAAGATTACTGGAATGGGCCAAGAATTTTTCAGTCAGCCACTAACTGCTCCTGCCAAACGATCACGTTTTAAGTATGCAAGCAGGACTTCATTCACTTCTTGTGTCAATCATTTCAGCTGCCCGCCTCCTCCCCTAGCCCTCTCCTCATCCGTTCTTTCGCCAACTCTGTAAAAACTTTGTAAACTCTTTGAAGTCATGAACTGCTTGCGTTGGGTGTTCTGGGCCCAGCCCAGCCGAGTTCAGTCCATCCCAGTTTAGACTCCTATCCTCTGCCGCGTCTCTGAGCAGAGCCGCACGCCTGGACTTACACTACCATTGCATCATATAGAAAAGCTCTCCCATGACGTGGCAGTCCGAAAAGTTTCAGTTTATAAATAATCTAAAGTAAATTTCTCATATGAATTTTAATATTATCATTATTTCTGTGTAACATATTTTTTGATGTTAAAAGACGGAGCTAGCCTTAATACTTCTGCATTAGCAAAAAATTTTGGATGTGTTATACACATATTTTTTATGCTAAGTGGATACTGTCAGAGGCTTCTATATAAGTTTGTAATAACACTGTTTGTATACATTCTGTATTTAAGTACAGTTTCTGTACTTTTTAATAATTCTGTCTGTATACGTTCTGTAAGTATCGTACAGTTTCTAATAATACTGTTTGTGTATGTTCTGCATTAAACGTACAGTTTCTAATAATATTGTTTGTATACGTTCTGTATTTAATGTACAGTTTCTTCTGTACTTTCTAATTACACTGTTTGTATACGTTCTGTATTAACGTACAGCTTCTAATAATACTGTTCTGTTACAATTGTAACAAAGTCTGATTTTTTTGTCTCTTTACCTCCTCCTAGTGGTGAACTTTGGTAAACATTTAGAAATAAATGTGTAGTGATGTCACAGGAAGTCAGATCCAGGAAGAAAGGATAACCAGGAAGTTTGCTCAGTCAATACAGTGTGACATGTTGATGAATGCTCCTACAAATCCACTTAAATCTGCTCTCATCTCCTGTGTTCTGTGGCATCGTCTGTGTGTGTATATATATATATATATATATATATATATATATATATATATATATATATTGTTCATTCATACTTACCTAAGTATTTTGGTGGTATTTTGTAATATTTGTGAAGTTTATGTAATGTTGTAGCAAATAACTTACATGTACCAGATCGTCAACGTCAGTTATTCAGACCAAGTTTCATCTTTTATTGTAGTTTCACACTTTCTGCATTAATAAACCTGTGGGCAACAAAACAACCATCTTCAGAGTGTTAGTGTTGACACTTTCCTGCCATTTCCCCCTCTCATACGTACCAAGGAAAGACAGTACAAATACTGTTTGTATATGTTCTGTATTCAATGTACAGCTTCTGTACTTTCCAGTCATACTGTTTGTATATGTTCCATATTTAACATACAGTTTCTTGACAGCTGACTGAAGCACATTTGGGTTTAAGTTGGAATATTTTCACTTACATAGCAAGATAAAATAGCTAGTCTTGTGTCACAGACATTGGTGTGCTTGCTAATGTAGACTTTGAATTACGTGTAATTTTCACCTTTCATTTAGTCTGGTAAATTTGACTTTTCTATAGGCTGTGATGTCACATGTAACCCTGCCTTTTGTATGAGTCATCTACCACAGAATCCTCAGTCAGTAGAATGAAACATCATGGTGAGCTGTCCCAAACAGAGATTAAGACTTCTCCCAGACTGGAAACATCCATTACTACACTCCAACTGACTCCATATAACTGGTTTTACAGGTGTAGCTTGACTTTTGATTAGTCAATTTTATTGTACATTATACTCACAGGCTCTTTAGCTCATACTTGTTCACCCTTCCAACTATCCCAGTGGAGGCTAACTGGAAACACTGGGATGGGGACTGGAGGCTCCTGGACTGTGACTTCTGAGCAGAGTCCGGGACTTTTTTTAATTCTTCAGAAGGTCCTGTGAAGAAGAGGAGGATGAAGTCCAGTGATCTCCCCCTGAGAGGAGGAGAACATAAAGAGTGTAATGTGAGAGAGTCAGTTTTTTATCCACCACTGTGTCTGAGACCATGATAAGAACACTTTTTTTTTTTTCTCAGAGCACTTTCATTCTTACTGTGTGAAACCAACGGAAATAAGGAGAATCGAGTTCCATGTCTTTGATGTTGGTACATGTGTCAGGATCACATTCCTAAAGAGATAAGTACAACGGATTATTTTACACAAAAGCAATGTGTGCACATCTATCAGAATCTCCAAATATAGCATATAATCCAACACTGAAGTCACTCCAACACACACAACATGTAGTGCTCAATAAAAATATCATCATATCATGGAAGACAATGACCAAGTTTACGTAGATTTAGGACCGCAGCATTTGAGACAGATCCGTGTCTTACTGAGTGCACTCATTCTTCCCTCTTTGGATTGTTCTCACATTCAGCCATGATGAAGAGAAAGTCGGTGAAGATTCTTTAATCTGGCTGACACTCAAGTCTTTCCTCTGTGAGTCATACACAGCGAGAGAGAGAGAGAGAAGACAAGGTCTTGGACTATGTGAGAGTTCACTGTATAGTGATAAGATCAGTCTACAGTGAGCTATCTTCATGCCCCTCTGTGGTTGTTGCGAGGACCGCTATCATAACAACAGCTAGTGTTTTCTATAGCAACCGTCTGACAATGGGCAGTACTTTGGATGATGATTTACATGAGTATTTTGCCTTGACTCAGAGTCTGGCATTTTGTCAAATTTTGTCAAAGCTCTTAGACTTGAAATTCAGTCTCACCGTGATGATCTGTCTTCTTTGCTCAGTGCAAATGAATGAGATGGTGAAGGTATGTGTGTGAGTGTGTGACTGTATTGATGGTGAGCTTGACTCTCATCTATCACTCATGTGCAGCCATGGAACACAAAAAGCCTTTTTTGAGTCTACATCTTCACAAAAAGTATTTTTCTTTTATTTCTTGATTTGTACATCTCAGATTAACTGAGGAATGGGATACAACACAGATAAAATAAGACAGAATCAAGGTGGGCTATCTAAGCCAACATTATGGCCTCTCCCATGGAGCATGATGGATAATTTGAGCCATTATTGAACCTTGACCCTTGACTATAATAACACGTGACCTTTCCCGCACCTCAAGGGACATCATGCTCAGCTGTCAATCTAACACCCCCCCCCCCCATCTCCATGGAAACTGTCCATCATGGTCAGGTGAGTTATGTGAGAGGTTGAGATTGGAACAGTGGGTTATGTGTGGGAGTATGTGTTAAGACACACAGTCTCAGTGATTATACATTGTGGGAACAGGAAAATGACACCGGAATAGTGTTAGGTATCATAGACAGCATTTACCCAAACACAAGTACTTTGGGGGACAGTACATGATAAAAATGACTACTGTTAATGCTAACTTTCCTTGGACAATGAGAACTGAATAGTGTTTTTACAGTTTTTTTCTCTCACTCTCACTTCTTCTCATTCTCCCTCTCTGTCTTGCTCTCTTTCTCTCTACAAACACACACACACACACACAACTTTGCCAGATTTGCTCGCTGCTTGTGTTGTTTAGCATATTGCAGGTCTACTACATAGACTCAATGCAGACAGTGCAGTGTATTCACGACAGACCCAATTCCATTCGCGACGAATCGTGGTCCCATCTCATTCACACACAATCACATGTCAGTGGATGATTACATAGTGCCATGAGACAGAATACCACAGGACACACACATGCCAGTGCTGTGGATGTGTGGCTGAGATATTTGCTCTCTTGATCTGGAAGAAAGAGCTGTGTTTTATGGATAAGTGAGTGATTGTGGATAAAATGAAGGAGAGCCAGCTTAGGATCTTGACATTTTCCGGCGTATCAGTGAGTGAATCTCGCTCGTAGCTTTGAAAACAATAACAGTAGTTATAATCCTATCAGTTTCCTAGTCCCATATCTCCTCAGATAAACCATGATAAAATTTCTATGACCACAATTAAATCAAAGTTATTGCAGGAGTTTTCTCATCAAGTTCTTTATTTGTTTGTTCCGCAGACTATAAAGCCGATTTCACGATTTCATTCTCTCTCTCTCTCTCTCTCTCTCTCTCTCTCTCTCTCTCTCTCTCTCTCTCTCTCTCTCTCTCTCTCTCTCAGTGTACCCAAGAATAAAATGAATTACATATACACTATGTACAAAATAAAAAATCAATTTTACCAAGTGCTAACTGCTGAAGATTGAATTTCTGTGCACATACTGTGAGACAATGAGAAGACTGTAAATCATTGAAATACCGAACTGCATTGACCTTATATGGAGTGTTTGCTGAGTCTCTCAGCTCTCTCCTGGTAGACAGCTTGGTATGAATTCTCCATCAGTGTTTAACAAAGGTAGGGTTAAATATGTGAGAGAAGCATTCATTTCAAAAAGCCATCTCACACCCGCTGTGGCTGATAGCTGATCAATGGTGTTATTAATTACCCTATCTGCTCTCCCTTTTCTAAGTATTGACCCTCTACTTTAGATTAGAGCTCTCTCTCTCTCTCTCTCTC
>NC_044501.1:25657989-25680489 GCF_902362185.1 Chanos chanos | reverse complement strand
CGCACCGAGATTTGACCGGGTTCCTTGAATTTTTTAATTACATTGTGCACTGTGGAAGGTGAAATGCCTAAAATCCCACTGATTTGTCTTTGGGGAACGTTAGTCTCAAAGTACTGGATTATTCACTGACGCTTCAGTTGGCAAATCGGCGATCCTCAACCCATCTTTGCTGGACTAGGTCTCTCTTGGAAGCTCTTTATAAATTATATACTATAATGTGACTGTCTCACCTGCTTAACAGCACCTATTTCACATCACTTTGTAATTTCAACTTGTCACATTGTTATCAGTCCTAAACTGGCCGTGTCCCAACTTTTTTGAAATGTGTTGCAGGCATGATTTGCAGAATACACGTATATCTTCAAAAAACAATGAAAAATATAGCTGTAAGCAGTAATGAAGGGGTCAAGCACCACAGGGCCATCAGGTAGACAACTAATCAGAACAACCCTGAACATGACACTAGTCCATCACAGGGTGAACAGACATATTGATACCCACTCTTACACTCACACCCCTGAAAGACTCCCTGAAAATCCATGTAGGGCTTCAATGGCCTGCCATAGAAAACCATTGAAAATAAGATAATACCAAGATGGCCGAAGAACAAAATGGACAACACAGAGGGTTCATAGTTTCCCAGCTAGGGTTCTTTACTGTGATGATGCACAAGAACTTTGGTTGAAATATCTGCTTTTGTCCTGAAGTAATGAGAATTTTAATATATTTTTTGTCATGACTCAGAGATCAAGGGGGGAAAAAAAAGATCTCAACTCTAGGACAAATGGTTCAAAGGTTCTAAGCAAAAATGTACTTTGAAACTTCGCCTGTTGGTGGTGCTACAGGGGTGCATGGATTAACCTCAAATTTGGTGACTGGATCATCTTGGACAGTCCTCCATCAATGTGCCAAATTTCACAACTTTTCACCATACGGTTCTAGGGGCTGCCTTAGACTCCCATGTGACAAAGCATAATAGTGACGAATTCTAACAATTATAATAGGTGCCTTGCGCCTTTGGTGCTTGGCCCCTAATGATTAGGTAAAACATGAAATCCATTGTCTTTGTACTGTTTCTTTGAATAGAAGTGAAAGTACATTTAAAAATTACTGCTTTCTGTTTTATTTGCATTTTATTTACTGTCCCAGCTTTTTTGGTTTTGGGGTTGTATATTACAACAGATACAAATCACCAACCTTACATTCGGCTTAAACACATCCACAGATTTGCCATGGCATGTGTGATTTCAATGAAAATGTGAAAATTGCTGTGAGTGGGGTCTCCACAGTCATCTTGACGGATTATGTGTTCTGTCAGAGTGTGCAGTGATCAGAGCAGTGTGTATAACATGTCTCATGCCCATACTGTGCCAGGGAAGACAGGTCGTACACATCTACACCCTGTCTGACGATGCTAATGCTTCTCCGCTCAGCCAAAGGTCAAAGGTCAGCATGGAGTGGAGGCAGCGGAGGAGGACTGTAAGGGTGCCCTCACAGAACAGGGACCCTCCATGTCCAATGGATGGACAGAGAGAGGGAGATAGAGAGAGAGTGTGTTCTTGTCCAGAGTTCTCTTTCTGTCTGAAGTGGGCTTCATTTTATCAGACAGGGAATAATGAGAGGGCCATAGAATTGCATGATGGAGAAAAACATTGTGAAATTTGCTTTGAGTGTAGTTTTCAATCAGCGAACTATGCTTCTACACCAGGCAGCATCCCACTTACACTACAAACCACTGGAAAGACTGAAGAGACAGTTTGGGGTTAGCGGTGAGTCAGCTGCCATCGTAGTCCTGACTTTACCACAGCCAGCAAGTATCCTCAGAAATACAAAGAATCCATCAAATTCTGACACCATCAAACATGTTATTCTGGCTCTGTGATGCAGTCTGAGGTACCAAACATGGTTTTCTGGGCTGGTTCTCCAGTCAGAGGTACCAAACATTTTATTCTAGCTCTGTTCTGCAGTGCAAGGTTCCAAACATGGTGTTGGACTGTTCTATAGTCCGTGGCATGAAGTTATTGAGATTCCTGCACTGGAACACAGAAAACAGCACACATCCAGTCTTTCAGAACACAGGTGGAATTTTCAGCTTGTGTGGAACGCATTCCCCTACACGTATCCCTGAGTATAGCCTTATGTGAATGGGACTTGTATTCTTGAGTATAGTATTATGTGAATGGGACATGTATTCCTGAGCATAGTCTTATGTGAATGGGACATGTATTCCTGAGTATAGACTTATGTGAATGGGACATGTATTCCTGAGTATAGTCTTATGTGAATGGGACATGTATTCCTGAGTATAGCCTTATTTTCTTTCTTTTGATTCGTAGTCAACAATAATGACTGAGAACTTTGACGTAGAACGGAACCTTTACTGAAGTTAATGCAGTAATACATGGAGAAATCATTCTAAACTGAACTTGGGTTTGTATCTACACACACACTTAAAATTATTGTTTTTTCTCTCCTTTTTTCTTGTTACAGTACTGTGACAAAGCATTATGGGTAATGTAGTTCTCTTACACAAGCTTATAGTTACTCCATTTCCTTCAATAAATCTAATTAAGAACAATCGAACATATTCTTCAATTTTAGCTAGTTTCCAAGTCTGTCTGGGCATGTTGTCATCTCCAATGAGGACGATTTCACCCAATTTAAGCATAGTAGGTTGCTGGGTGTTAGAGCAATGTGCCGACTTAAGGTCTAATAAGTAGTCTTTCCGCCAGCGGGTCCAGAAGCTACTCATGAGTCGTTGCCTATATTGCCATCTCCTGGTCATTTCTTCCTTTTTCAGTGTTGGATTTTCACTGTCAGCTGGAAATGGCTTCGGAATAAGAGAGGTGAGTTGTTTTCCAACAAGGAAGTGGGCTGATGTCAGTGGCTGCAGTTCATCCAGCTCGTCGTGGACAAAGGTGAGTGGTCTGGAGTTCAGTGTGGCCTCTACCTCTGTTAGGATAGTGGACATCTCTTCAAAGTTGAGGGAAGCTCTTACTAGTACTAGTACAGGCAAGTTTTTACTGATCTGACATGTCTTTTCCAAAAGCCACCCCACCAGGCCACTCGCTCAGCGATGAATCGCCAGGTGATACCCCTTTCAGAGATGTATTCTAAAAGTTGTGGATCCTGGATGGCCTTCCACAGCTCCTTCAGATCTTGATCAGCTCGCTTGAAGGTCCTTGCATTATCTGAATAGATGACCTTACATAGTCCTCTTTTTGAGATGAATCTTTTGAGAGCTAACAAGAAGTGCTCTGTTGACTGACTTGACACGAGCTCCAAGTGCACCGCTCTGGTCACAGCACAGGTGAATAGTGCAATGTAGGTTTTACTTAGTGCACCGCTGGCCTTAACATATAGCGGCCCAGCAAAGTCCACACCTGTGACTTCAAACGGGGGTGACTCTGTGATTCTGTCACAGGATAATGGAGCAGTAACCTGCTGCGCAGGCTTCTCCTTAAATCTTCTGCACACATTAAGCCTTGCCAGGACCTTCTTCACAAGCTGTCTTCCTCGCAGCATCCAGTACCTTTCCCTGACTTGAACTAAAGTGTCTCGAACACCTGCATGCATCATCTTTTCATGATTATGTTGAATCAACAACTCACAGTATCTATCCATGGGAGATCGGATCCAGGGATGCTGCTGTCGGAAACTAAAGTCTGACTGCTGCATTCTGCCGCCAACACTCATCAGGCCATCATCATCCAGGACTGGTCTCAGCTCTGTCAGTTTTGAGTCTTTGTTTAAACCCTTTCCTGCTTTCAAATGGCTGATTTCTTGACTGAAGCTATTGGTTTGCATTACCCTTTTCCTGTACTTCCCAGCTTGAAACAGTTCCTCTGCAGTCAACTCCCCTCTTCTCTTTGTGCTCAAACACGCATTATCTGTGAACCTCTTTATCCAGGCAGTTATCCGTAGTACAGACATCAGCTTACTGTATCCTTGGAGGTCCGGCACTGGTTCAATTGACTCATGTTCATTGCTGCTGAGTTGTACAGTGACATGTTGACCTCCTTTCAATTCATCGTTCACATTCTCATCCACTGTTTCTTCGTCTGACTTTTCCAGCGTTTCAGATGATGTCAGGAAAGTTGACCTTTCCACCACAGATAACTCTGAATCAGGCTCGCTACAGTTTGGCCTCTTGTAGGGAGATCAGCAGGATTTTCTTTGCCTTTACAGTCGGACCATGATGCTGGGTCAGTCAAGGGCTGGATTTCTGTCACTCTGTTAGCGACAAACTGCTTCCACTTCTGAGCTAAGCTGCAAATCCAGTGTAGCACGATCACTGAATCTGTCCACATGTGCACTTGATGGGGCTCAATTTTTAAGTGGCCTTAACAAGTTGTCTCTGAGTTGAGCTCCAATCAATGCTCCCATCAACTCCAAACGTGGCAGTGACATCTTCTTCAGAGGGGCTACTCTGGACTTTCAAGCAACCAGGTTAGCTGTCACCATTCCATCCTTTCCTTCACACTTTAGGTAGGCAACGGCACTGTATGCCTTCTCACTTGCATCACAGAACACATGGAGTCTTGGTGTATGGCCGTTTTACTCATCTCTTGCTCCATACCAACGCGGTACAGTTGTCTGGTGAGTCATTGGGAGTTCAGAGCACCACCTTTGCCATTGTTGGTTCAGATCGGATGGTAGCTCCTCATCCCAGCCGAGTCCTCTCTCCCACATCTCTTTCAAAAGGCATTTAACCCTTATGGTGAAGGGTGGCAGAAAGCCTACGGGGTCAAATATGCAAGAAGAGTGTTGCAGAACAGTTCTGTTGGTGTTCTCCATCTTTGTCAGTTTGTCCAGCAGAGGTCTCAGATCAAAGACAAAGTCATCATTTTCTGTCTGCCAGCATTTGGCTGTTACTGGAGCATCAGAGCCAAATGTGTGAAGAGTAAATGTCTCCTGTTTTATCACAGGTAACTTCAGTGTTCTGGCTGATGAAGCTCCTCTGGCTCCCACCATCCAGCAAGCAGCGGACTACCCTCTGTCCAGCCGGACCCACCACCCATGCCTTGGCAGTCTGTAACAGCACTGTGTTGTGGCTCTTTGGCTTTGTTCTAATGTCATGTGTAGGAAATGAGCAGACCACATCATCTGTATGGTCAGAGGTGACTGGAGTGTCCTCTTCACGCTTCTCACACACAGCGCTGTGATGTCTGTTTCCACATATGTCACATGTCACACACAAAACGTCTTCCTAATGTTTTCAATTTTTCCCACCGTGCAACAACTGTGTAGTCTGGGCATGGTGCTCTGCATGATTACAGAATAGGCAGTTCTGTGTCTTTTAGCTGGCAGCGTGCAGCGCTGCAGTTGATGGCATGTTTTTTCTGCTTCAATTCACTTGAAGTGTCAGCCCTACTTAATAGTTTATAGAAGCTTTAGTTCTCCTTGTTGTGGCTACCTGCTCTAGTCAACTGCATGGCTCTCTCTCTGCTGAGAATATCCTTCTGTAAGAATGCCATAACCTCTGAAACCTGCCATTCATCAATGACTCCTCTTTGCCTGTTATACTGAAGAACAATGTCCTCTGGTATCATCTGCAGCAGGTTTGGGCACAGCAAACAGTCATATGTCTCTGGAACTACACCCAAGGACTCTAAACTTCTAATCTGGATTTCACAATCGTCATACAATTGTATTCACAGGGGTAAGATTCAGTAACTTTGTCATATGAGCGTTCACACCAAGATCTTTTTTTTCCAAATCTATCATGCAGTATAGCTACTGCATTATCATAGTTACTGTCTGTCAACATCAGTCCTGCTACTGTCTTTGCCGCTGCACCAGTTAGATACGTTTTCAGATAGGTAAACTTTTCTTTTTTGCACAACGTGTCATTGCTATGAATAGCAGTCTCGTGCTGGTTCCAAAAATCTTGCCAGGGACTTATATCACCATTAAACTTTTCAGTAGTCGATCTGGGTAACTTAACTGAGTGCTTGTTTGACGATCTGTCCCCATCATTCCCGTGCCGGACACTTGCGCTCTCCCGGCCCTTCTGGATCACTCTGTGTGCACGAGCTTTCATCATGATCACTCGTTCTTTATATTCCTCAGCGCTTGCGATCTCCATTTCCAAATCGTCCGTCGCGGGTTCCTGTTCTGTGCCTTGATCCAATTCCAATAACGTTTCTTCGATTGCAGATAACGTGGCCAACATCTCCCGTACACGTTCGGTGTCCGCATTTTCTTGCTAACCTCTGTTTCGATGCTATGCAAAAGTCTCGTTGTGGATCCACGTATGGCTCCTCTCTTTCGGATCAGTCTATCAAGTCTATCCGCCATTTCACAACGTTGTTAACTAGAATTCCGGGTTTCGGCACCAAATTTTCTTTCTTATTTTGATTCGTAGTCAGCAATAATGACTAAGAACTTTGATGTAGAACGGAACCTTCACTGAGGTTAATGACTCCAGTCTGTATCTACACACACTAAAAATTATTTTTTCTCTCCTTTTTTCTTGTTACAGTACTGTGACGAAGCATAGGTAATGTAGTTCCCTTACATAAACTTATAGTTACTCCGTTTCCTTCAATAAATCTAATTAAGAACAATCAAACATAGTATCATCTATAAAAAACTAAACAATATTATCTTAATAAAGCTACACAGTACGTTCCCAAAATAAAAGCTACAACACCTTATGTGAATGGGACATGTATTCCTGAGTATAGCTTTATGTGAATGGGACACGTATTCCTGAGTATTGTCAGTATCTCTACTTGGACTGAGTCATTCAGTGGCCCCCTGCTGGTCATTCTGTTTTGTTTTACCATGTGCCTTTGCTTGCTTTGGTTTTCCTTGTGCGTCTGACCCTGCCCCTCACTTGTGTTCAACTTCCTGCCATTGTGCTTTTCCTGCCTTCTGAACAGAGGTGGACAAAATACACAACAGCATTACTTGAGTCAAAGTATAGATAATCCCAGTCAAATATTACTCCAATACAAGTAAAACTTGTTCAGTTAAATTTTTACTTGAGTTAAAGTACTGGAGTACTTGCTTTTAAAAATACTTAAGTATTCAAAAGTACATTTTCTTTTTAACGTCAGCGCATTGTTGAGTTGTTGGTACAATGCATTTACAGAGCCTAATGACTCTGAAACAACCTGCTGACTGCACTGACTTGCTTGTAGAACCTGTAGAATAAAAAGCTTGTGGAATATGCTACAAAGCCTATAGAAACACAGTTGAATCGAATGCTTCCTCTATAAAAGACAGTGTATAGCTGCAGTTAAATAGGCCCTAGGTTAACTCAGATTGGCCTTAAAAGGATAAATACATCATAATGTTGTAGGTTAGTTTCATTTTGCTTCTACTACATAGCATTGCCTGAAATGTGAAACAGCTGGATGACCCTCATCACCGCTTGATCCCCCCCCCCCCGTCTTATTGGAACCGGGTCCTAATGAATCGACTGAAAAATGTTAAGTATCTCTTAAAATACAGATACTCACCTGCAGTACCTCTCCCTGCCACACTTGGAGGTGTGACCTGAAGTTATAGGCACTACTTACCTGATATAATTCCAAATAGAGTGAAACCTGAGAGAGAGACAGTTGACATTAGGAGATTACTTCAATATTTGATCTCTTTAAGTTATTGATTAAACTGTTACTGTACATTCACACTGAGAGCGGCGAGAGCGTCAAAAGTCGCTCAAACCTCCCTGCCAACAACGCTGTTGAACACTGTGGACAATCTGACGTTGATGAAATAGGCAGGTACAAGTTCCTTCGGAAAGCTTGGCTATGCAAATGTTTTTTAAAGGGGCCACAAAGCAAACAAACAGGTCGAGCGGTATCTTTGTGCTGACTGACCACCCAGTAGGCTATAAGTTAACCTTATGAGATATTTTAAATGTGAAGGTGAGAAATTGATCGATGACAGGAATGAATTAACAATTCTAATTACATATTTCGTAGCAAAATAAACTAACGAAAAACACTACTTAAAAGCTTTTTTTGTTGTGTGTCTTTTGTGTTAATGCTAGGCTAGGTCAAATTCCAGCATGGAGTTTATAGGACACGTTTATTAGCCTTGGTCTTTAATTAACACTAACGTTTGTGCATAACCTACATTACAGTGCAACATGGGGAAACTCGCCACAGATATAATCAGTTTCTCCTCCATTTTGCTTAGGACCAAAAGTTTTGTGGGAGCAATAGTTTATACTGTTGTGTTCTCTAAAATTCTCTAGAGTGGAGCACTTCCAAATTCCTACTGGTTGCCGCCAAACTGCGTCATATCTCATTACCATAAAGTTAACCAAACTTCAACTGTGTTTTGATGCCCAAACCACCCTCGCCGCGACGCCCTTTGCCGCGATGCCCTTTGCCGCTTAAAGACGCTGGCTCTCATAGAAAATGAATGAGTTCCGGTCACTTTGACGCTCTCACCGCTCTCAGCGTGAACGTACAGTTAATCTGCATCCCGGACGGCCTCATCATTGAATTCAAGTCAAGTTATCACAGAATCCACTGCCTTTGTGTGACCTTACTTATAGTACTGTGTTTATCTGACAAGATTAAAACATATATTTCTGAAAGGACTTTTGTTAGTAATGTTAACTCATTTTCGCTAGCTACCTATTAGTATGCGTCAGCAGTGGATTCAAACAGGACCCACTGTTATGTTCCAAGCCAACAGGTTTCGTACGTGTTCACATGCTGTGTTAACAGTAGCAGTTGTGGTCTGCCTCTGTCACCAGATTCATACATTCACAAACGTATTAATCGGGATTTTCAAGTCGCATGTCACATCTACTGCGGTGAATATGATTGTAAGTGAGCAGTGCTCACTACATCACAGCAACCTATGAAAAAAGTTAGGCGATCACAGCGCGCGGACACGGACGAGAAGCAGTTAGCTTGAAAACCAGTTGATTTTATGTTTGAGATTTGAAATCTCAAACATGGGCTTAAGATATGACGATGGGTGCTCTGGTGAAGAACCTTTATCTTTACCATCTGTATCTGCTGTAGTAGCAGCCATCAGTAAAACCGCCAAGTTCAACTGTTAAAATAATGCAGCATGCACTTGACTGACAGCATTGGAGTAGTTTACTGTGATTGGTTTTTTTCCTGTGATGAACACAATATGGCCTATCGCATTTCAGAAAAGAAAATTAATCTGCTGACTTCAAAGCTATGCTTCAAAGTCGTGAGTAACGAGAACCTTCATAGAAATGTAGTGGAGTGAAAGGTACAATATTTGTCTTTCAAATGTAGTGGAGTAAAAGCCAAAAGATTAAAAAACAAAACAAAACAAACAAAAAGAAAAAAACACTCAAGTAAAGTACAGATACGCGAACAATGTAATTAAGTACAGTGCTCAAGTAAATGTACTTTCTTTACTGTCCACCCGTTTCTGAGTTCAACTGTGTCTCATTTTGGTTGTATCACTCAGCCTATTCATATGTTCCTCTGCTAGTCCCAGTTTGTCGGATTGTCCCAGCCTCTTGACTGTGTCCATCTAGACTGTTAACCTGCTTTTGTATTCTGCCTGTTTGAACCCTTCCTGTCTTTGGATTGTGATTTTCTGCCTGCTGTTTTGGAAAGTTTGCCTGCCTTTGCCTGCACCTGGATTTCTTTTGGACTGTTTTTGGGTTTGTCTATTTTGCATTTTTTCCCCTTGTTTTTTGGTCTTCAGCAATTTAGGGTGCTGTTTTTGCTTTTTCCTGGCAAGACTGGAGATTTTTGTGTTACTTGTTTGAGTAAGATCTCCTTATTTAGATAGTTGAATTAAATCTGCTTTTGGGTCCAGTTCTCCATTCAAACCTGACAGAGTATAGCCCTATGTGAATGGGACATGTCTCCCTGAGTATAGCCTTACGAGATTGGGACATGTATTCCTGAGTATAGCCTTATGACAATGGGACATGTATTCCTGAGTATAGCCTTATGTGATTGGGACATGTACTCCTGAGTATAGCCTTATGTGAATGGGACATGTATTCCTGAGTATAGCCTTATGTGATTGGGACATGTACTCCTGAGTATAGCCTTATGTGATTGGGACATGTATTCCTGAGTATAGCCTTATGTGATTGGGACATGTACTCCTGAGTATAGCCTTATGTGATTGGGACATGTAGTCCTGAGTATAGCCTTATGAGAATGGGACATGTACTCCTGAGTATAGCTTTATGTGATTGGGACATGTACTCCTGAGTATAGCCTTATGTGAATGGGACATGTACTCCTGAGTATAGCTTTATGTGAACGGGACAAAGGAGCTGTTGCTGTGTCTATACCTCGGCTTCTGAAGTGTATGAGAGCTAACTCTCTCCCATGGACACTGAAGTTTTCGGTTCCTTTCTTTGGTTAGACGGGAAAGTTTGCACCCATCTCACAAATCCTGTGGATGAAGACGATTGGCTTCTCATCAGCTGTCAAGATGGTCATAAAAGTTGGGCAGGAGTTCAGAGATGTCGTCAAAGCAGCCAGATTTCCTGCGGAGATTGAATTTTTTGTGTGGATGGCCTCTGCTACCTCACATGTAATATTCCCTTTGTATTTTCTCTCATTTATCACTGCTGCATATTGGGCCCTTTATTTTCCCCTCAGTTTTATTTAACTTCTTACATTGGCCTTAATGTGGTGAGACTGTGAAAGTGTGTGTGGTGAGGGGAAGCTGACCTGAATAAAACATTCTACCTGCCTCCTGATCACATCTTAAATAAACTCCTATTACAGTCCCCATTCTGAATATGAGAAAATCACTGTGTGATCACATAGCATCGTAAATAAGAGACCCATAGATCTTAATTGTGGGTTTTGTTTTTTGGGGGGATGATATTGAAGGAGAGGATGTATTTGTCATTTTGAGATACTGAAACAGTAAAGTTTTATAAAATGTATAAAGCAATAAAATCCACCTGTGCATATATAATCACATGTACGCACAATATGTTCCATGGATCCAATCTCTCTCTCTTTCCCTGTATCACACTCTCTCTCTCTCTCTGTCTCTCTCTCTGTGTCTCTCCCTGTCTCTCACTCTCTCCTTCTATCTTTTTCTCTCTCTCTCTGTCTAAAAATGTATAAAGGAATAAAATCCACCCGTGTATATATTCACGTACACGCACAATATGCACAATATCCAACCTCTCTCTCGCTCTCTCTCTCTCGCTCTCTCTCTCTCTCTCCCTCTCTCTCTCTCTCTCTCTCTCTTTCTCTTTGTCTCTCCCCAGCTTTCTCGCTCTCTCTCTCTCTTGCTCTCTTTCTCTCTGTCTCTCCCTCTCTCTCTCTTTGTCTCTCTCTCTCTTACATGCACACACACTTAGACAGACACGTCCCATTAACACACAGAAGAAGGGGGAAAGAAAGATTGCAAGTTCAATGATTAATCTTTTTTTTTTTTTTTCCATGTTCTATTTTTAATTTCTGCAGAGACAAAAATGACAAGCAATTTATTTACAGAAAGAAAAAAAATCTGTACAAAACCAAAATTAAATTATGTAAAATAGGGCAACACTTCTTATGTATACAATATGAATAATGTCTTAAAATGCATCTGAGACTTTATAAAGCCCTCTATATGCCTTATAAAGCCTGTATAATGCATTATACCATTGGACATAAGAATTCATACGCAGTCGTGCTGTCTCATAATTATACAGATCAAATATTGAAACAGAACCCGTAGATACTGAAAAATGCACTGTGCGTACTTGGTGCATACTTAGTTCATTATAACACACATGCAAACAGACACACGCGGACACATGTGTCAGTTGAGCTTCTAGAAAAGTCTTTGAGCATGGTAATATGTTAACAGGCCTATTGTGCATTATGAGACCTTCATATTTGATTTGAAAACATCCTGCACCACATTAAACATAAAAAAAGGTCAAATTCAAGGAAATCATTTAGTAATTGATTAATGTATATATTTAGTTCCATATTTTGTTTGATGTGGAACAATTTGTAAAGTAAACTTTTTGAATTGGGATGCGGAAGGAAAGCTAGTTCTGTTTGACTGTTAGTCAGTGAAATGACACTCTTGCTGAATTTGAGGGGCTGTGTTACAGCTCCAGTATCCTTACTCTGTAGATGAAAATGCAAAAAATAAGGCTTTAAGTTTGACGTTTTAGGGATGAAAGGGTTAATGTTTCAGAAAATGTTGCTTTATACATTTTAAGAGATGATTTTTGGCTTAAAATGGGAGTTGTGAAATCGTAGGTACACCTAGGCTGGATATTACCAACTAACCCTAGTTTTTCTTTTTCTTTTTCCTGTTTTTGTAGCTTAGCTGATATGGTAAAGTAGTTGCCATGCTTTCTAGTAATGAATTGCAGATATACGCTATGTGTGTTCTCCAAATATACCTTGTAATATTCTTCAGGTATAATGTTCTTCATTCTGGTCCTGGTTAGTATATTTAGGATGTGTAGCTAACCCTGACGGGGATTGCACTCTTGAGAGAGAATGTGAGTAATACTAACATGTGCTGACATGTAAACCAGTTTAGCTTCCTACTGTTTTAATGTTTCATAGTCATCTCGGAGCCTTATTTGTGCTTCTAAATTCTCTGAACATGTCTATGTTTCGCCTCCTCACTGGTGCTCATCTGTTATCCGTTAAGTCATGTGACGACAACAGAGAGATCAAATGATGATTAGAGAATTGAACAGAATTAGAGCCACCGACTGATGTCCCAAAGGGGTTTAACAAGAGATAATAATAATAATAATAATAATAATAATAATAATAATAAATCATAATGCACTATAGTTTGTGTGTATTTATTAGGAGACACTATGAATACTGATGCTGTCTTTTTGCTTATGCAGGCTGTATAAAGTGTTTTGAAGGCTTTATAATGTCTCATAAATGTATTACTAACACATTAATGCATATAGTATTCATAGGAAGTATCACCTAAAATAGTTGATAAATAGAAGTAGACTTGCGTTCAGTACATATATAGCCATTTTCAGCTAAGCTACGTGCATAGTGAGTCCTAAGTTAAAACAATGATCAACTGTTCCTTGATTCTACACCAACATCCAAGTCATAGAACAAAGAGAGTACGTTTTTCAAATCACATTATCCTGCTGAGCGCACACTAGAGAGCTGCTGCAACACACACACGCACACATGCACACAGGTACAGGAGGAACTGTTCGAGGGGTGTGAACCCCCCCGTGTGTGGAAATCCGCACATGAATGCAAGTTCAGTGCCACACTTTTAGGATCACCTTATACATGATACACGGTGCTTTATTTGATCAGAACGATATTTTCCTACTGCATCCTTTCTGTGTAGCTCATCTCTGTGGTAAATCTTCTCTATGTTTCCTGTCATTATTTTCTAACTCATTTTCATTTACTAAATATCATCTCACCTCTCTCTCTAACACTCTCTCTCATTATCTATCTGTCTATCTTTTACTCCTGACTTGGTACATACATGCTTATTTCCAGTTTAATGTCTACCTGATCAACTGTATCATAAACAATGTGTGTGTGTGTGTGTGTGTGTGTGTGTTTTCTCTGTGTATTTGCAGGAATGTACCTGTGCCCTCCAACATAGGTGTGTGTTACAACAGCGTCTCATCCTTCCAGTTTTTCATTGGAATTTTTTCATTGGTTCATTTGAACCTGCACATCAGCATCTCTGGGCTCATTTTGCATCAGGAACTCCAAACATGTCAAAGCACTGTTGACGGGTATATAACATCATTTCACTGCCTGCCCTGTACTGAACGATTCCTACTGCAGCATTGAGAAAACATAGAGAAAACATTGAGAAAACAATGAGAATTTCATCGGCAGGTCTGTGAGCCCAATCCTCATTATTTCCTATCCATAATATTCATGTAAAAAGAGCAGTTTGGTCAGGTCACCATGCTGAAGTTCAGACTCTGTGAACTCATAAGTTTGGTTATCACCTCAAAACAGCTTTGACTCATGATGGGACATCAGATCCTCTTACTCAAAGAGGCTACAAGATCAAAGCTGTTGTTTGTTCATATCTTCTTTTTTTCGCTCTTTTCTCTGTTTTTTTTTTTTTTTTTTCTTTTTTTGTAAAGTCCATCTTATAGAATTTAATTTCAGCATTCAGAACTCTCTCCTCGGTTTAGAGAGTCTTTCAGTGGAACTGGTTTCATACTGGTTTTGTACTGGTTCAGACAAAATGATGTGACATACCGGTACAGGTGTAAAAAGGCACAATTGCATATCTTGCATTCACTCTATAGATTTGATTTTTTTTTTTTTTTTTTTTTTTTTACAGAAGCACTCTAAATATACAAAGTGTTATGGGGAAAAGAAAGGAAAGAAACCTGGTCATAAAAACTGTGTGGATATTATTTCTACAGAAAAAAGACAACATTGATTTCCATGCCTGTACAAAGTCTGTGACCCATCGACTTGACCTCTGCTGCGGAGCCATGTAAGTGTGAAATTATCGACCGTGAAATCAAAAACTGTATACACATTTGGCTGAAGAGAAAAGTTAGATGTGTATACAGATGAAAAAAGAGCAGGAATAATAATAATAATAATAATAATAATAATAATAATAATAATAATAATAATAAATCAAAAGGAGTGATGCTGAATAAATTGCTCTCTCTTTCTCTCTCTCAGGTATACAGTTATATGTTTCATTCTTATCAAACGGACACACCAGGGCAAACTACACGTCTAATGTCTCTCTTATAAACAAAAGCAAGCAATGGCATGTTAGGCCCTCAACATGAAGAGTTTTTTTTTCACCATTTTTTTGTCTTTTTTGTTCTTTTCTTTTTTTTTTCCTTCCCAGTAAGTGAAGTAGATTCCCTTTAAACGTGCAATAAAAAGTTACATATTTCTGTATACACTTCATAAGCATCAGAGTACGTCTCTCGACAACGAGTAATACACATTACATATCGGGAAGCTGCGAAAAAGGCAGTCCATTCAAAACCAAAGGGTTCTGAAAATGTACAAAAAAAATAGATGTGAATATATTTTCCATTGCATCTGATACTGTGTATTAAAGGCGAGACTGTGTACTCCTCCTTAACCAAGACTGGACTCTGTCACCATGTTAGTGGGTACAGGACCTCACTGTGTCTGTGTAATGTCATGTGTGTTTGGCGTGTGTGTGTGTGTGCGTGTGTGTGTGCGTGTGTGGGTGGGTGAACAGACGTCGGCTACATGTTACATCCTTGTTGCCCACCCAAACATTGTCCTTTTCCCCGCTGTACTCTTCCGTGTACACAAGGTATTTAAAGCAACGTACAACCAAAACAAAGCTATTTAGGAATACTCAGCGTCCTTTTTCTCTCAAACAAACAAACAAACAAACAAACAAAACCAAATACGTGTTCTCTGTGTGCCTCATTACTCTCAGTGCTTTGGTTTGTCTATGGTAGCCACATGTCATGTTTTTAACTTCCTACATGCTTCTTACCAATGGCTCCTCTTCAGAGACATGGCAATGATTGTACAAATCCACTAAACTGACTCTTACATTCTCACCAATAAACATTGTTGTGTTGGGAGGGGTGTGAGAGAGGGAGCCTATAGCACAAAGGATTGTGGGAACGTTTTGATGACACATCTCTTTCAGTCTGTCCATGGCTGTGTATCTGCATACAAGTGACTGTATGAGTGAATTTGTGTGTGAACGGTTGTATTTATTTATTTTTTTCTGATAAATAACATTATTGCTAAATTTTATACTAAGACAATGCTAGCAAGGACCAGTCCAGTCAAAATGTGATCCTTATCTCAGTATAAAAACATCCTATCTCTGACAGCTCATCTGGTCAGCCACCTCTATATTTGTGTGTCTGCTTTTGTTTTCTTGTGTATATGTGTGTGTGTGTGTGTGCGTGTGCATGTGTGTGCGCGCATGTGTGCACGCTTTTACCATAGGTCAAATCTGAGAGCTCAAACTTGTAAAGTTCAGCATAGGATCCAATGTCAAAAGGAGAGGCTTAACACGCCTGTGTTTGCTCAGACTTACAGCATTTAAGCCAAGACTGTAAACCATGTGATCAACCAGTTCCTTACATATGTTGACATATCATGTTCAGAGTAGAGACAGTCAGAGAGAGAGGGAGGGACTAGAGACTGACAGACAGGATATGTGTTTTTAAGCATATCTCTAGATTACGCATTAAGTTACTATGTATATAATTATATACAGCATTGACGTGTGTGTGTGTGTGTGTGTGTGTGTGTGTGTGTGAGAGAGAGAGAGAGAGAGAGAGAGAGAGTGTGTGTGTGTGTGTTTGTGAGACAGTGTGTGTGTGTGTATGTGTGTATGTGTGTGTGTGTAAGGAAAACAGAGAGGCACAAACGTAAACTTGCTTCTCAAAGTGTAAGTTCATCATTCACACCCTTTCCTATACCACAGACTTGTCCCAGTTTTTGGATTTGCAAAAGAGACATCATCCTCAGTAAAGCGTGCTTTCATCAAACATCCGATCCCTCCTCAAATAATGGACAAGCAAAGAGGTGTGGTAACTGCCACCTCCCAACAACGGAAAGAGCAGGAGATACACCTCCCATGTTCCACTGGATATTCCAACAATATATCCAAAATGTGTCCTGTTCTGTCCATGTAACTGATTAACTAGTTTGTGACTTTTTCTTCTTTCTCTTTTATGTTTTTTTTTTTGTTGTTGTTGTTGTTGTTGTTTTGTTTTGTTTTTAACTTTCTTTTTGGTCTCTATTTGAAATGGATACGTCACCGTCCATGTGTAAGAGTCTTGGGAAAAATTGCATATCTGTATAAAAGACCCCCTGACCCACAGGCCTGTACACACCCACCCCCCTCCTTCCTGCCCTGCCCCACCCTGCCCTGCCCCAGAACAAAAACGAAACCAGAACCCTTTGAAACAGTCTGCCTATTTCTTCCCATTCAGGAAAGTATAGGACAATGAGAAACAGAAAGAGAGGAAGTTCCTTCCTTTTGTAGTCTAGTCTTTTTTTTTTTTTTTGTCTTTTTTTTTGTTAAAGAGAATATGCGCGCATGCAGGTATCAGCCACAAAGTCTAACATTTTGAGAAATCAGGCAGTGAAGTCCATGGGCCCAAAACGCCACCAGTATACTGCAGCCTCCCTCTCTCTTTGCCTCCTGCTTCTCCTCTTCCTTCTCTTTCTCACATTTCCCCCCTACAGTCAGTGTCATTCTGCACTCAGTCCGATCACCAGCCTCCGCTTTAACGCCGCTCAGTCCTCACAAACAGAAAGATCTATTTCAGTTTTGATTTTCAGCCAGGCTTAAGATACTGTCGTTTTTTGTAGCTGACCGTTAAGCTTATTTCGTTGTTTTAGTCTGTGCGAGAGCTTTGTTATTTATTTTTACGTAATTTTTTTTTTTTTTATTTATTTGACTTTTTTTTTTTTTTTTTTTACAGGTAGACCTCCCGTCTGGTCAGTGTGCCGCATTGCGTGGGTTTGTATTCACTGGTCTGAGCCAGGGGGATCTCCTCCACGGGACGGGAGGCGTCTTCGCTGCTGGGAAAGCTGGCTGTGCCGAAGGCATCGTAGCAGGAGGAGGAAGTTGACATCTTCTTGTTGAACAGGTTGCGGTTGCGGTCGCCGAGGAGGTGCGAAGGGTCGCCGTTGGCCATGGCCAGCGCCTCCTGGCTGCCCGACTGATCGGCGACGCCGGCAGAGGAAGAGGAGGAGGTCATGAAGGTGGAGAGCTTGGGAGGGGTGGCTTTGGGCCGGCGTTCAGGTGAGGTACGCACGGGCATCCAGCAGGTATCCGAGTGTCCGTATTCATCACATTCCCGCGTGCATTTTCCCGTCATGGCTACGTCTGGCAGGGGACGGGAGTCTGTCCATCAGAGAGAGAGAGAGAGACAGAGAGACAGAGATAGAGGGAGAGACAGAGAGCGAGAGATCGTTATTGATACTGTTCAATCATAATAAGACTGAAATGGTGAAATTAAATTAAAATTTAAAATCTAAAAAAAAAAATCTGTTGTAAGTGGTATGTGCCACCTGGCTTTTGGGTTGAAAAACTTCAGCGATAACAAATTGATGTTCATGGAAACATACAGGTCTGTTAAAGTGATTAGATGCAGATGCAAACAAGTAATTCATCTGTTAGATAATACTAGATGACTGAAATCTAGTATTGTATTTTATTTCATTAACAGTTTGGTGCTATTCTTCAGTGGGCCCAATTTTTTTATATATTTACAGTATATTTACTTTTTTTTTTGTCTTCACGGTCAACACATACCACGTGATGAGAAAGTAAAAAAAAAAAGTTACGGATAAAGCAGCAACACTCAGAAATAACTGAACAGAAAAGCAACAGTGAGGTGAGTACTCTTAAAAAAAACCACATGCTTTAAAACGTGGGGGCAAATCTTTTTTTTTTTTCCCTTTCTCCCTTCAAACAAAATGATGTGGAAACCTTCACTAATGAGTTTGTGTGTCTGTTCTGGCTGTGTGTCCGTGTGTGTAGTGTGTGTCTGTGTGTGTGTGTGTGTGTGTGTGTGTGTGTCTGTGTGTTTGTGTGTGTGTGTATGAGTGTGTATGAGCTAATGAGCTGACTCTGTAGAGGCCAACTTTCAGCACCATTATAGCATTTGAAAATCGCTGTGAAACCACAGCGTTTGGATAAAGGTAAAATTAACCCAATGCTTTCACCAAGCTCTGCTGAGAACTTGTTCTTCATTAGACAACAAAAAAAAGCACATCTGTGCATAAGGAACTGACCATGTTCGGTGCAAATATGATTTTAAAATGTTCAATCTACCATTTACTCAAAACCACTCTGTGTGGAATGGAACATACTTGTTTATAATCACAATACTCTTGATTCAGTTTTCTTTCTAACCTAAAGAGCGGTAAACTTTTGGCAGCAGAATCTTTAACAACGTCTTTAACCCCTGTCAGTTCTGATTCATATTCAAAGGTTGGATAACAAAGGCTGACCTATGCTGACCTTTTCTGTATGGCCACAGAGCAAAGGCTCTCCTGTGCTTCTGTGATCCAGCACCCTGACTCTTCATTAGATTTAGCTATAATACCAACATGGATAAAAAAACAAAAAAAACAAAGAAAAAAAAAAAAACATACATACAAACACAAAAGCAAGAGAAGTGTTTCCTTTAGTTTTACTTCAGCATTTTCTGCACCCAGAGCCAGAGTTGTTTTCTATGTTAGAGATGGTCGGTTCATGACCAAAGGTGAAGAATGGAACAAGCAGGGGGACTGATGAGTGCGACTCTACAGTGGCATGCTGCTTTTGGTTAAAGAGAATTCAAAAAAACAAAAAAAAACCCAAACAAACAAAAAAAACAAAACAAGTTTTAATCATAGCTTACTTTTAATGTTCTTTTTCTCCTGCAAAGAGAGAATAAGATAGAATCACTGTTTGGTTTATAGACAGTGTTTCATCTCAGTAAAACGTCTCAGAATGAAACGAGATCAGGTATAAGAGGATGGAGATATACAATAAACAATAAAGCTATCCAACGCATACACAGTGTGTGTTCTTCTATAGTCATGTTCAGTTTAAAATTAACACACATACTCTATGCATGTTGACAAGAGTAAGAAAGAGAGAGCAGACAGCAACAAATAAAAGAGAACAAAAAAATATGGAAAGAACCAGATTCCTGTCAGAAGGTTTAACTGATTGATCTGAATGAGCATTGCTACTGTCAGGCCATTTCGGATACCGCTATACATGAGTTCTCTTTAAGAAACAATCCAGGAGACATAAACGATAGCTGTGACCATAAGATGAAGACAGTGACAGACACAGAGAGTTACATATGTCTGTCATTCACCTAACTGAACCCACGCAGCATGGTTTTCATGACTTTTTAAAGAGTTTTTAAAGAGAAACAAGATTTTATCCTGGGCTTCTCAGCTACTGCCTATTGACCCTCAAAACTGTCTGTTCACCTCTCTTGCCTTGTGTGAGTATTTCTAACACAGCGGTAACCTCAGTCATCTTGGCCTGTTCTTTTGGTATTGATGGATGGATCGAATAGCACAACATTTAACTGTCCTTTGGTTCTCACAATGAAAAAGTCCCACAGGAGCCAGTTTTCAGGGATTCAGGTCAAGCACCCAGGCCTCGTGTCTTGTGCGTGTGCGTGTGTGTGTGCGTGCGTGCGTGCATGTGTGTGTGTGCGTGTGTGTGTGCTTGTGTGCAGGAGGGTCCTGTTTGTAATTCAGGGCGAGATGAGGAAGTTGTGTGCGTGGGTGTAGCCAGGGCTCCTGTCCTCTGGACAAAGACATGTAACGTCTCAGTGAGCACTCAGTCATGCTCGTCTAGCTCAGCACAGCTAGGAACACTGATGAACGAAGAGCGCCAGCACTGAAGTCAATAAGCAAATACACCAGCAGACAAAGAGAAAAAGGTCTCTCTCTGTCCATCCCTCAATCCCGCAAGCATGCAGACACAACAGAACCTTTCATCTTTACAGTAATCATAACTTAAAGATTAGTAGGACAAGGTTATACCACACTACATAATCAGATTTGACCTTATCTCATAATCCCAGTTTTATATGGGAATATAATCAGATTAGATATTGCCCATATAAATCAGAGGCCTAATCCCGTTTGTGAAACAGGTATTTACGTTGCTCAGCCAGGCCAGAGACAGGGCGTTTGAGACCAAGTCGGTTGGCAGAGCGAGGG
Source organism: Chanos chanos (assembly GCF_902362185.1). NCBI lineage: Eukaryota > Metazoa > Chordata > Actinopteri > Gonorynchiformes > Chanidae > Chanos > Chanos chanos. The sequence continues at coordinate 25,659,856 of NC_044501.1, read as the reverse complement.
CTGATAGGTTCAGTAAAGTTAGAGTGGTAAGACTCCATAGCTCTGCTCTGATCCACCTACTCAGATTGAGAAAATATCCCCCAACTACACATCTGAGACAGCCTGTTTGACTTTTAATGCCCGGTAGACAGTAGTACAGTCTGGAGAGGAAGAAAAAGACTTCACCTCTCTGTCTGTCTCTCTCTCTCTCTCTCTCTCTCTCTCTCTCGTCTCTTGTCAGGTTTGCTGTCTGGATTCTAATGGCTATTTGACGGGGCCTCTGGCTGTGAGAATGCCCATCAGACAAATGCCTTCTCTGACAGCAGCCTCCTTTGTCTGGACAATTAAGCTATCAGTGTGCACCTCTGAGGGAACCCCTGGTTTCCTACCCTGCATGCCCTGCGCCTCTCTCAGGGAAGCCGGTGCGCCCAGTCCGCTGTCCACTCTGTCACTGTCTGAGTCCAGATGATGACCGCCACGTTTATGACATGTGGGGAGGGACGTCACAGACAACAGACACACACATGCTTCGCTTTCATCTGCTGTATACCACACTGCTTGTGAGAGTTTTTTTCTCGGTCAGAGAGAGAGCAGATAAAAGCATCCTGTGAGAAACAGCCTGTTTGTGTTCTCTCTCTATAGAACACAGTCCATACCCAGAGGGCTCCACTCTGAGAGAGTGCTGTGGTAAAGAGCGGAGCTGTGGACAGTCTCCTGTACAATGACCACATACAACGGAAAGCCCGTTAAAAAAAATAAAGAAGAAAGGCCGCATTGGAAAATGCTCCATGGACTAATCACAAAATATGGAAAATGATTCCGTCTTCTGGATCAGACGCTGAAGCAGTCTGAATGAATCCTTTTATTTTCACTTTCCTTTTAACTCGTACACAAAACCCTGGCTCAGGCCTGAGGCAGTCATATACTCTCTGCACTCTCATGGTCACGCGTCTCACGGCTCTTTTTCTCAGCTCCCCCATTCGTCAGCAGCAACTCGACATCCGCACTGCCAATCTGTTGAGCTCTATATTTAGTCTGGCCTTAATTGGATTCTATCTGTCAAAGTGTATATCTCTTATTTAAGCTTGCCCCCAACCCCAACCCCACCCTGAGGTTTCATTCTTATAATCACACTGAGGCAGCGGGAGGGACAGAGAATGGTCACTGTTTTTTCGCTTGACTTTCCTCTGTTTTTGAAGGCATTGGTCATTTCCTCTTCCTGCACCAAACATCATCAGTGCTTACACCGAATCATTTAACTGACATTCCTACCCAGAGTGCCTTTCAGAAAACGCATACTCACAACTGGTCGAACAGGTTCCCCTAAAAACACTGCTCTATTTATATTTATATATTCTGTCATGAATTTCGTATCAGAAGTCCTGTGGAGAAATGGAGAAATGTTGCGTCTGATCTGACGTTAGCTCTGGGTTAAAAGCTACCTGTAACAGTGGGTTTCAGCCTGAGCCTCTTATCTGACTGATCAGCATCAACACACCTGAATTTAACACACACCTGAATTTAACATCTGCATCAAATACACACCTGAATCAATCACGTACCTGGATAAAACACACACCTGAATCAACCGCACACCTGAATCAGTCACACACCTGAATTTAACATCTGCATCAAATACACACCTGAATCAATCACGTACCTGGATAAAACACACACCTGAATCAAACACACCTGAATCAGTCACACACCTGAATTTAATACACACCTGAATCAAATGCACACCTGTTCAAAACACATACCTGTTTCAATCTCACACCTGAATCAAACACACATCTGAATCAAACACCAACCTGAATCAGTGAAACACCTGAATTAAACACATACTTAAGTCAAACACACACAGCTGTCTGATCAACACACCTGAATC
>NC_044501.1:25640489-25647989 GCF_902362185.1 Chanos chanos | reverse complement strand
AAAGCTGTGGAGAAATCAGGAATAGAGAACTGAATGAAAAAATTGAGAAAAGAAGGGAGGCTAAAATGCAGTACACACACACACACACACACACACACACACACACACACACATACACACACATGCAGAGCATGTCAAAAGATTGGCTTCTACATCAGGTAATAACTTCCAGTTCTGTTGAGATGCCTTTTTGAAAATCTAATAGGGTGTAGATTCAGGGACACTCCATATTTCCTCTTTATATTCTCCCAGTTCCCCTCAGTCCTGAGGCTGAAAAAAGAAAAGGCAGATATAGAGAACAATCCATCCCCCCTGATGAATGCGCAGTCTGCTGAAAGCATGAGGAGAAAAAGAACAACTGCCTGTACTCGTACCCCCAGGAGCAAACCTTTAACCAAAAAAAACCCCAAAGAAAAACCTAATCATAAATTCAGTCTTACATATTCTGCTCACATTCTGTGTACCAATATACCATTCCATCATTTTTCAGTGTCAAAGTTTTTCGTTCATGTTGGCTGGACTAGCATTGCTAAAACAGCGCGGTATTGAGTTGAAGCGTAGCGTTGGTGCCAGCGTGTCCAGCCCACAACATGTTCTTGTCATACATGACTAGTCAGGCTGTCTCCTGCTCTGCCGATTCTGCCCCCATCGACCCCTCTCCCCCCATCCCGCCCCATCTGACACGACAGTGTGTGAATTTAGGACAGGTCCATCTCTGCTGGCGAAACCCCCACCCCTCGCGAGGAGGTCCACTCAAGCTCGACAGAAAACCACGTCAGAACCGGTGTCCAAACAAGACCCGTGCCACCCAAGAGATGGGCCAATGCGCATCTGAATGAGCAAAGAAATAGCAAAGAGTCAAACCACATTTCTGTTGTTGCATCTCTTCAGTGTTGGTGTTTCCGTCCTTCCTTCTTTCTTTCTTTCTTTCTTTCTTTCTTTCTTTCTTTCTTATTTTTTTTGGTTTTGATTTGGTCAGATGTGTTCAGCAGAGGGTAGCATCATTCCCATTCCGAGTTCGTCGACTACTGAATATATTTGACACTCAAAGTAATGTTTTGGGAGCGCTGCAAATGCTCTGTCAGTGATGTTATGGAACAAAGGTCTTCTCTCATCACACTCCCAGATACTTAAATGAAAACCCTAAAACACATTAACCCCAATACCAGTCCCTCCATCAGCAACCAGCAGAGAAGAGACTCAACAAACTCAACAGCCGCTGAATAATACAAAACGCCTTGGAGCAAAGAAGAGGAACTACAAAGAGAGAGGGTGGTAAGAACAAAAGAAGAAAAGAAAAAAAAGGCCTGGTGTTGTTATAGAGTTCTCCTCTTGTACACCCACTTGAAGAAATGACCTCTTACTGTTATTCCCCACTGTACCATTAACATTTCTCCATCTTTCTCTCTCTCTCTCTCTCTCTCTCTCTCTCTCTCTCTCTCTCTCTCTTTCTCTGTGTGTATGTGTGTGTGTGTGTGTGTGTGTTTTGGGGGGGGGGGGGGGGGGGGGGGGGCAGGACGTTTAGGAGAGGGTCTTTGCCTTGGCTAATCTACTGTTCTGTGTTCGGGAGGTGTGTTACTGATAAATGAACAGGTTAGAAGAGATAGAGACTCTGCACTGATTATGACAGCACTGTTGAGTCAGAGGACAGGTTCTGGACTGAACTGGGTCAAATGGGTTTTAATGGGCTGGGAATAAAGGCTAAAACTAAGCCCAGTGCTTAGTTCACTGAGTTTATCTGTCTGTTACTGGGGCCAGACCCTGTTTTGCTTCTAGCCAGGGTGTGGATTCAATGAGGTGTGAGAAAGATTCTATAGCCATGCAGATCCACACAGCCATGCAGATCCACACAGCCACACAGTTCCACACAGCCACACAGATCCACACAACCATGCAGTTCCACACAGCCATGCAGTTCCACACAGCTACACAGTTCCACACAGCTACACAGATCCACACAGCCACACAGATCCTGCAGATCCGAACAGAAGGAGATGAATCCACTCTAACCCAACACATTCTCTACTGGGCTACAACCTGTACACTCTACAGGATTATGAAATGGACACAGTCAACTCTCTATCATATTCCTGAATCACTGCTGGGAACCAGTCAGAACAGAGGTCTTTCTGCAGTGGCAAAAGACCAGGAACGAGTGTGAGAGAAAGTGTGAAAGGTTTAGAGATGATAAAGAAATGCAATACACCCTGATCATCAGAGAGACAGCAATAACTTGTCGTCCTTTGCAGTTTAACAACCGAGCCATTCATTGGCTTTAATAGCCTGTTCCATGGAATATATACGTGTGAGTTTGCCTGATATTTTTAGATGTGCTGGGAGTTTGTTATCTGTGTTATCTGTGTTAGCTCATTAAAATGCTTTTTTTTCCATGGGTGCTACAGCTGCTGACTCGCAGGAAAATAAAAATAAAAAATAAAACAACGAACGAGAGCCGGTTGTGCCCCAGAAAAGAAAGGAACAATAGGTTCCTCTGTTCAGCTAGAAAAAAAAATCACGGTAAAAAAACAGAAGGACTTTGAGGTAAAAATCCACCATAAAAAGATCAGGCTGTGACCACCCAATCCTCAGGCCGTATGGTAACTCTGTGTGCTTGTCTGGGGATTTTCAGTCGTTATGGAAATATTGTTGTCCTCTGCTTCCATTTTTAAAAGGTTTTAGATCCTTCATATGTGTAACCAGATGAAGACCTCCCGGGAAGAGGCGCTCAGACATTCACACACTGGGATTTTCACTCTTACTTCCCTCATTCTCAGCAGTGGTTACATTCCACATAACTGCTTTAGAGTCATGCCTTTTCTGTCCTCGTTCACATACACACACACACACGCACACGCGTACGCACACACGCAGGCACACTGGATCATGTAAAGCACTGAACAAGTATTTGCCTCTTTTGTATTTCTTGATAGATTATAACTCACACTGATACAGGAATTCACATGATAATGTGCAGTGAACTTGTCTTTAAGTAGAGAGGGTGCATAACAGCATCCACCCCCTATTCACTTCATTTGAAAGTATTTTTATCTGACCTAAGGCTTTCAAACTCTGATTGAATTAGTCATAAACTTAGCATTTTTATACAATTTGTTTGTTTGTTTGTTTATTTTTTTTAACCTATGTCTCAACTTGTGTTCTTCCAGTTGATTTAAGGGGGGAAACTGAGGGTAATTCTGTGGAGTGTTGAGTTGCTAATCAAACAGAAGGTGGAATGGTTCGGCGATGCCAACACACCTCATACTGAACCACATTAGCTAGTCTTGCATAAAGTGGATAGCAACAACCAAAGCTGGCTTCAATTAATATGCAAATGAGCCTGGCTAAGCATGCAAGCACCAAGCCAGGAGCTGACGACTAGTCACTCAGATGTTTTCATTTCGGAGTTTTCATCTGCTTGGTGCCTACAGTGGGTAAAAAGTGTGAGAATTCCTATGGAGAGAGACACTGTCAATAAGAACTCAGCCAGTCCTGTTCATAGAGCAGTGACTGAAGAACTGTGCTGTGCATACTGTATATGGCTATGCAACATGAAAGACTAGACCAACAACTTTATCTGTCAAATCCTCATACGATGAATCAAGGCTAGAGATAGTCTGCTTTTAACTTCTAACCCATTATTCACGCTGGCCCATGTGTTTAATAGAATCTGCAATTGATACCAAACTCTGTGGTCTGGCTGGGTCTTAAAGTCAAAAAGCTGGACCAATAGACAAGTCCAAACAAGACTTTTGTTGACAACCATTTTGCTCATTTTGATAAACAGTTACTCTCTATTTCCCTACAGAGTACAGCTCTCCTACCAGCAGGGCTGTAAAAGAGCCATACAGGAGAAAGTCAAACTTCAAAGTAAGCGGCTTGCTGAGAGAGCAATTTTTTTTTCCACTCTTCCCAATCACGGCATGTCTCAGTCTAACGGCGTGGGATTCACTCTAACGGCCCATTAATATTGCAGAACGCTCCAGAGTTCTCTCTCCCATTAGTCCACAGGTTTACTGACGGCTCTGGGCTGTCGATGTGGCAGGTGCATGTTTAGGTACTTATCTGAAAGCCTCCCATTTCCTGCCCTCCTGACACAACCTCCCACAATCCTTCCTTCAACACTGTGGCAACGTTCGGAAATGACAGCGGCCCAGTGGACGGAGGCACCTTTAGCATGTCATAGTCTTCCACCACCACCCCCACACCCACCCTTCACTAACTTCTCCTCTGCTCTCTCACTGGACACGCAGACAAGTGTAGCATGACAATGGAGGAAATCTTGCTGGAAAGTAAGTCTTTTGGTCTAAAAAAAGGCGAAGAAAAGAATGGATTAAAATGACCACTATCTAGTTTGTGCTAACATTTGAAAATGAGGTGTTAGCACACTGATTAATCAGAGTTTGGACTGTACTAAAACAAGGCTAAACTGTCTCCCTGCCTCTCACACTGTGAAGCAAAGCTAGTGAAGATGGGCACTGTGTGTGTGTGTGTGTGTGTGTGTGTGTGTGTGAGAGAGAGAGAGAGAGAGAGAGAGAGAGAGAGAGAGCGAGAGTGTATGTATCTGTGTGCTTATGGGAAACAGTCTGACTGGTGCCGTGAAAAAACAAACAAACAAACAGACAAACAAACAGACAAACAAATAAATAAGTAAAAGCAGGGTGGCCATTTTGTCAGTGCTCTGACTTCAGTCTGTCTGTCATGTTTGCCTGTAGCATGTGCCCTCAGCTGGTCCATGCCTTATCACGCCTGTCTCCCCTCCCTCTCTCCCTCTCTCCCTCTGTCCCTCACTCCTGCATGGAGGAGAGAAAGATGCTTGCCATCCATCCGTAAACAGTCCACATTAGTTTAATGACTCTTTACACGCACACACACACACACACACACACACACACACAAACACAAACACACAGTCATAAGGGGTAGATAGGTGGATAGATAAGATAGTGAAATTGGCTTTCAGTTGCTTGTGGAATGCAGGTTAATTGTGTTAGGGCAGTGAGAGAGAGATGTACTCTGTGATCAGAATGAAGGTGTGACATGTTTAACATTCACAGGGGGGCAGATGACTATTTGATGGTAATATCAGACAACGTGACAGAGTTCATTTAGGGATGTGCTCTGGTCACACTTCAGAAACGCAGTGTCATCTTTTAAGACTACCAGCCTTAACATATAGGAAATAAAACCTTAACATTTTCAGCTTTAACACATGTGTTAAGGTTGTGTGACGTACTTCAGTTTCACAGAATGCTCTGGATTTTCTGTCTTTCTCTCACTGCAGCGGGAGTACCTATATTTCAACTTCTTATATATACTTTTCTTTTAAAAAAAAGATGGAATTTTTCGAAACAGCACTCACATTTGGCCGTATTCAATGATATCAGCTTACCACTCAGTAAACTGTACATCTTTATTTGCAGACAAACATTGTATTTGCATTGCTAATGCTTCAACCAAACAATAGACAAGATGGCTTCTTTTTTTTTCATCCTCTCTCTTTCCCTCTTTCTTGTTCCTGTTGTGCTAATTATGTGAAATACATGCGAGGTTGTCCTTGAATCCACCCTCCCCCCCTTTCTCTCTCTTGCTTTCTCTTTCCTTGTTCTGCCCAATATCAGCTCCTCATTTAAACAGAAATGCACCATGGGTATTACATCGCGAGCGATCAATGATGGTTACAAATATCCCAACAACCCCAGCTCCCAGGAAATGAGCTATTCATTCCACTGAACAACACACAGCCTGAAAAAGCGAGACAGCCTGTGTGTGTGTGTGTGTGTGTGTGTGTGTGTGTGTGTGTGTGTGTGGCACAGGCATAGAGAGAGAGACAGATATTTCATGCATTGGAATAAATACACTCAGAAATGATAATAATTATAGTTCTAATTATATAGATATAGCATTATAATATGTAATTATATTTATTATTTACTTACACTTTAATTAATTTATTTTACTTCATATTTGGTTTACTTAAGTTGGATTATGGTTCGCTAAAGGCTGAACACACTCTGAGAAATTAACACACCTTATGATCTGAACAAACTCTAAGACCTAAACACATTCTGAAATCTGAGCAGATTCTATGATCTGAACACACTCTCAAAGATGATTTGGTGTTAGTTGGGGAGTCTCATGTCATGACATGAGTCAAGTCCAGTGTAAGAGCCCAGAGAAAATCCACATGCTTTCACACAGACTCGCCTGTTTCTCCTTAATGTGTCTGAAAGAAGGCCAAGGTCCTCACATCTCTGAGCCCAGCCAGAGTTAGAGCTATTTCTGTCTGCAGACACACACAGACAGACAGACACACACACACACACACACACACACACACACACACACATATATATAAGTGTGCATAAAAAGACACACACACACACACACACGCATATAAACACAATTGTGCTCGCCAATTCATCAACACACTGGCCCTCGTTTTTATGGACAGCCAATGAAATGAAATTACCTTCATCTGTAAACTGTTTCCTTCTATGGCTTCACAGAGTCAGGGGGTGAAATTACATTTTTCCCTCTAACCATTTCTCTCTCTCCCTCTCTCTCTCTCTCTCTCTCTCTCTCTCTCTCTCTCTCTCTCTCTCTTATTTTTCCTCTTTCTTCCCTCTCTCCATGTAATGGCATTTTGATAGAAAGGCTCCGTAGAAAGGAAGAGAGGATGCAAGAGGAGAACATGAATGGAGGATGGTTATTGTTTTTATTGATTTTTATGAAAGGAGAGGTGAGGTGCATGCTGCAATGCCACACACATTCATCTCTCTGAATTATTGATTGATCAGGTTCAGCAAAAAGGGAGAAGAGGTCAAATAGAGCAGGACCACACATGGGCCAATCACAGCTAATTGAGAGAAGATTACAGCATATATGAGCTGATTATGATACGATCTAAGCCAATAATTATGATAAGACCACCCCCCCCCCCCCCCCCACACACACACACACACACCCACACACGCACACATTTGACTGTCATAGAATCAACTAGAATAAATGGCAGAACATGACAGACTTTGAGAAGAGTGAGACAGGAGATGTGTGTGAGTGTGTGTGTGTGTGTGTGTGCGTGTGTGTGTGTGTGTGTGTGTGTGTGTGTGTGAGTGTGAGTGTGTGTGTGTGTGTGGGTGCGCTTGTTTGTGTGCTTGTGTGTGCGAATGCATATGTTTCAGATGTCAAATAACCCCAGTTATAAGACCTCCCTATAGAACCTGGTCATATTTCAAACAAATGTCAAACACATGCTTTTTAATCTCACTCAGCCACCTAATCAGTTTAATCCCTTCTGATTAAACGCCACATCGTCCACTGTTTTCTCTTTAGTCCAGTGTCTGCACAGCCCTATTGTCTGTCAAGTTTACAAATCCAGTTCACTTCTAACAGCTCACACACTATACACTAACAACTAAACATTCACTTCTAACAGCTCACACACTATACACTAACAACTAAAAATTCACTTCTAACAGCTCACACACTATACATTAA